>NC_135817.1:38731535-38839211 GCF_964213995.1 Mustelus asterias
TGTGGTACTGACAGTTGCTGGTCCACATACAAGTACCCTAATATGTCTCACTGCCTTCAGGAGGGCATAGGAGTAAAGAAAAAAGTCAGAAAATAAACAAAATTATGTAATGCACCATTTCACAAATGGACATATGACTCAATCCACTATCCGTCAATATATCTAACTTCTGAAATATTTCACTGTACTCAAAGTCCAAAGATGTGCGGGTTAGGTTGATTGGCCAGGTTAAAAATTGCCTCTTAGAATCCTAAAATGCGTAGGTTGGAGGGATTAGCGGGTAAATATGTGGGGGTAGGTCCTGGGTGGGATTGTGGTCGGTGCAGACTCGATGGGCCGAATGGCCTCCTTCTGCACTGTAGGGTTTCTATTTCTTTTCTATTTCAAGCAGGGCTACTCAGACCCATGTCCAAAGCCCAATATCATCTTAAACAATAAATGTTGGTAGTTTATCAATCTCCAATTCAACATCAATATGCATTCATAAATTACTGTTTCCCTTGAAGTATCACGTTTTACTAGCTGATTATGCCCAAGAATAACAAATATTTATTCATTAAAAGCCTCATTTTGAGATTCAAACACAAAATAAATAGTGAATGATGTGTAAAAGACCTGGGAAACCAAAACGCAATTGCAATGACATTGCTTAGAAAAAACATTTGAAGACATATGTGAAAACATTTAATGACTAATTATCCAGGGTAAAGCTTCATAACAATTACAAGCACAAATATTTATGGGGAAAAATGTAATTGAAATATCTATTTAAAATTTAAAAGAACTAGTCTTCTGAGTGAAACTAACACCTTCAAGTTTAAAATCAAATGCTGTGCCAAAGTATTTCTCACCTTCCTGCTCCTTTTTCAAACATTCACTGCTTAACATTGAGGTTAAATAAAGGATTTATATTTTCCCACCCAGTCTCTGATTGATAAGCATTGACTGTTGTCCCAAAAATGTTATGATCCGGATTTTAAAAGATAAAATTAACTGTTACTTTATACATTTGAAGTCTTAGCCTAAACTAACCCTTTAAATCAAAAATCTTTAATCTAAAGATTAAACTAGGATGTTGCCTGGATTGAGTGGCATGCCTTATGAGGATAGGCTGAGGGAGCTCGGTCTTTTCTCCTTGGAGAGACGTAGGATGAGAGGAGACCTAATAGAGGTATATAAGGTGTTGAGAGGCATAGATCGGGTGGACTCTCAGAGGCTTTTTCCCAGGGTGGAAATGGCTGCTACGAGGGGACACAGGTTTAAGGTGCTGGGGGTTAGGTACAGGGGAGATGTTAGGGGGAAGTTTTTCACACAGAGGGTGGTGGGCGAGTGGAATCGGCTGCCGTCAGTGGTGGTGGAGGCAAACTCAATAGGGTCTTTTAAGAGACTCCTGGATGAGTACATGGGATTTAATAGGATGGAGGGTTATAGGTAGGCCTAAAAGGTAGGGATATGTTCGGCACAACTTGTGGGGCCGAAGGGCCTGTTTTGTGCTGTAGTTTTTCTATGTTCTAAAACCAAACCAGATTATCTTTCAAAGTACACTTGCAAGCATTTTTGAGGTTTGAGATTCAAGTGATTTGTTTAGATACACATCCCGTGTACTTTAATTACTTACCATTAAAAACAATTTTTCAGTGTACATAGAAGTAAATCACCGATTGCAGCATGCTTATCCAGGTGCAGCTAAAAGAAGGAGTCACCTATTAGAAGAATGAAATAAAGTCCAATTCAATTTCACCATATATTTTCTTCCTTTGGAATCTACGTATTTAATGATACATATAATCAACATTTTCAGTTTGAGGACACTGAGAACAGAAAAGTGGATATTCTTCACGAAATTTCAAAGTAAGTTGCTTCAATGAACTTGGGACCAGATAATGATTACTTTCTCGTTGAAATATAGTAGAACTGAAGAGACATTGTACATCCCTTCCATTGTTTCCTACATAACAGCAATTACACTTCAAAAAATACTTCAATGGCTCTAAAGTATTCTGGAACTACCCGAGATTGTGAAAAGCACAATATAAATGCAAGTCTTTACATTTTTCTTTGATAATTACTGTCAAAATCTTCTGACAGTATCTACATAGGCCAAGAGAAAACATCTATAGCTGGCCAGATACCTAATAATGGGGAACCCTTCAACAAGATTTAAAAGATTGCACAAATACCAACCAAACAAATCAAATACTGCACGGACTAATAATCACCCACCACCAAAATTCAATGTTAAAGAAATTAACCAATAAGTGGACCATTGTGGCCTAGTGGCCAATGGCCTGAGCAACTGGACAATCAAAATTAAACAGCAGTCAATGGTCCCTGAACAGGCCAACTTTAAAACAAAATCATAGGTCAGAGGCGAGCAAAGACTGGAACCGGACGTACTCAGTCTTGACCAAATAAAGACAATATCCCCCAGTTTTGGCCAAGCTCTCTGACACCTTAGATTCTTGTCGTTATCTTCTAATGGAAAGTGGCTGCGTGCACTCCGTACACCTGAGAATAGACACCTAGGGAGTCCTCACATTCTCCATATATGGAATTGGTGACCCCACCCAGTGACCTCATTGGTTGAAAGCAAGAGAATCTTCCAAAAGGGCACGAAGAAGGGGATAAGAGGAGATACCTGGAGACCACCCCCAACGAAGACTCAGCACCACCCCGCGCAAGGCCTCAACCCCAGCAAGGGCTAAGCAGAAACCCAGTGATAACGGAAGGCGGCGTACGAGATCAACCTTCGCAAAGACGACCCTCGAGAGATGGCAGAGCTCAGTGAACTGGACTGAGAAGATTGGGAAATCACGTTGCAGCTGCATAAAACCTTGGTTCGGTCACATTTGGAGTATTGCATGCAGTTCTTGTCACCACACTATCAGAATGATGTAGCAGCTTTGGAGAGTACAAAGAAGGTTCACCAGGATGTTGCCTGGTCTCGAGGGTATTGGCTATGAGGAGGTTGAATAAACTAGGATTGTTTTCACTGGAAAGTTGGAGGCCGAGGGGAGATGTGATAGTGGTCTACAAAACTATGGGAACCATAGATGGGGTGTATAGTCAGAGGCTTTTTCCTGGGGTGGAAGTGTCAATTACAAGGGGGCACAGGTTCAAGATGAGAGGGGGAATGTTTAAGGGAGATATGCGGGGGATGTTTTTCATGCAGAGAGTGGTGGGTGCCTGGAACGCGCTGCCAGAGGGGTGGTGGAAGCAGTCACATTAGCAACATTGAAGAGGCATCTGGATGGGTACATCATGATGTGGAGATGCCGGCGTTGGACTGGGGTAACACAGTAAGAAGTTTAACAACACCAGGTTAAAGTCCAACAGGTTTATTTGGTAGCAAAAGCCACACAAGCTTTCGGAGCTCCAAGCCCCTTCTTCAGGTGAATGAAGAAGGGGCTTGGAGCTCCGAAAGCTTGTGTGGCTTTTGCTACCAAATAAACCTGTTGGACTTTAACCTGGTGTTGTTAAACTTCTTACTGTGGGTACATCAATCAGGACGAAATAGAGGGATATGGACCGAGTAAGGGCAGAAGGTTTAGGGCATCATAATCGGCACGGGCTTGGAGGGCTGAAGGGCCTGTTTGAAAAGTTTTACAACATATATTGCTGAAAATTGTTTTTTTTTACATGTATTCTCATTAATTTTCAGGTGCAAGTTGGATGGATTTGAAAAGGATACTTGCGGTAACAGAGGAAAGTTGAATGCAATTCACATTTGAAGGGATGAAGACAATTATGTACCATATAGAGGGGCAATACTTCTAAAGGCTTTTGCAGTGCCTCAAAAAGCATGTCAAACCACTAGCATATACTTTCAGTGCTGAAGGGGCAGGGAACCAAGACAGACAAAAGCTGCTATGTCATTTACTCATTAAAAACGGTTATTCCAACAATTATTTTGAAATGTAGTGAAAGGATTAGAAGATGTTGAGGTAAACCTCAGAAGTAACAAGGCCCTATTAGTGATTTTAACAGATTCATAACAGTTTGAAAGTAAGACTCAACCATCAATATAAAAATTTATAATTACAAATCTAACTCTCTGTAGCTATAAACTGATAATGAATGTAGATACCAAGGAGGGTGAAATGTTCGGTGTTATGATTTGCCCTTAAGAGTTTATTGGAAACAAAAAAGTTGGGAACACTTGCATGTCAGCAGTGTGTGCAAAAACACAAGTTAACATTTAGGATATAGACCCTTGATCGCGCTATTCATCTGTAATATTTTCCAACTCTGTTGAAATGTCAACCTGTTAGTTTTCCCCATAGATGCTGTCTGACCTGCTGAGTCTTTCACATGTCATGTTTCCAGCATCTGAAATGTTTAGCTCTTTATTCAAAATTAAATTGTGGCTTATTAACATTTTTGTTCTTTCACATGATGTACGAAATTCGACATGTCCGCTACAACTCTCCAATTTTTACAGATGCACCAAAGAAAGGATCCCTTCCGGGTGCACCACAGCTTGGTATGGTTCCTGCTCTGACCAAGACCGCAAGAAATTTCAAAGGATTGTGAATGTAGCCCAGTCCATCATGCAAACATCCATTGACTCCATCTACACTTCCCACTGCCTCAGAAAAGTTGCCAGCATAATCGAGGACACCACACACCCCGGACATACTCTCTTCCATCTTCTTCCGTCGGGAAAATATACAAAGTCTGAGATCACATACTAACCGACTCAAGAACAGCTTCTTACCTGCTGCCATCAGACTTTTGGATGGACCTACTATATATTAAGCTGATCCTTCTCTACATCCTAGCTATGACTGTAACACTATATTCTGCACCTTCTCCTTTCCTTCTCCCCCATGTACTCTATGATTGCTATGTTTTGTCTGTAGAGCACAAGCAAGAAACAATACCTTTCACTGTATCCCAATATGTGTAACAATAATAAAGGAAATATAGGCCACAATGTGGACATTGCTGGCTAGGCCAGAATTTATTGCCCATCCCTAATTTATGCGTAATGGCAAATTTATGAACTTGTAGGAAGTACAGATGGTGCTAGATGGCACTCTTGTTCCAGTTTCTTCAAAAAGATTCACTTCTTGTTAACAGTAATTACCATACTGAGAATTTTTTTATTACCAACAGAGGGCATGTACATTCTGATATATAGTTATAGTAAACCTGGAATTCTTTGTATAGTAATGACAAAATGAAGCATTGAATCAGGGTCAAAAATAAGTGAGCAAATTTGGGTCAAGTGTCTCAATTGTGACTCAAACCACCTTATAAATAAACAGTTTCAGGTTCTAAGCCTTTGTTTCCTTCCTGGACAGAAGAACCGCCATAGCAAACATTTTTACCTAGAACTGAGATGCTAAATTTTTATTACATCTCTTTGTTAGCAAGACACAGGCTCTCAAATGATAATAGAAACAAAGGTGCTGGCAAGGTGCTCAGCAATTCTCTTTCTGTTAGCACACGGACAATCCAGGAATTTTTGAGGAAAAGGACTGAAATTCTCCAACTAATCACCTCCTTCAAATAACGGAATACATACATCCACTTTAATTCTGATACCCACCATGTAATGTTGACTTAATTTCAATAATAGCCTTGTGTTAATGGAAATTTTAATTCTCAGGTGATTAATCCCCACCCCTACTGATTTATAGATTACTCTCTCAAACACAGCCGGAGCGATTCTCCTAAAACAATTCTAAGTGTCAAATTCACGTAAAAACTGGAGTAAATCCCGCTTTTTTTTTTCAGCGGGAGTTTCAAAATGTATCTCCCAAGCTCTGTGCACTGCAAAGTGCACTAGGATGAATCACTCCAAAAATCAGAGGGTGGAGCCTATTCCCGCTGAAGAGGCCGGCAGCATAGCTGAGCGGGCCACTGCTCATGCGCCAATCTGTCAGCACATACAGTGGCCTGTCTGCCGGCCAGCTCAATTGCTGGCCCTCAGATTCCCCTACAGCCCAATCGCTAGTGTTCCCCCCCTTCCCCGACATGTCTGGGCCAGCCTGAACCCCCCCACAGCAGGCTGATCTACTCCCCCACAACGGCCAGCTCCGATTGCTGGCCTCTCTCCCTCTGTGGGAACCCTCCCACTGGCCCCACCTCCATCAGGCCTTGCCCCCTTGGCTCACAGCCCAGTGTCCAGTGCCAAGATGCCCCCTAGGTATTAGTACTTTGCCCTTTGGGCACTACCAGGGGCCCAGGCTGGCACCACCAAGGTGGCTATGCCTAGGGGGCACCCCCCAGCACCCGACCCTCTGAGGGGCTTCAAATGCCCCCCCCCCCCTCACTACAACAAGGTCGGGCCGCCAGCTCCCCGTAACATTAAACCCCTGGAGTGAAATGCTTCTGGCTGGGGCGGGGAAATCTCTACACATTAACTGGTCTCAGCAAGGTAATATGAGGTGCGTACAACTGCTATAATGCCTCAAGAAAATAAATATTCACAGGACTACCTTATGACCAGCTCATTATTTGATAATCTGCATTTAATCATGTCTGTTTCCAGAAGCTAAGTGAGAGCAACTATTATCCATTGAACAATACCCAGTAGAAGTATTACAAGTGCAAAATTCTGCACCATGCTCCTACTCTGATCTTCATTCACAGTCTCCTGCAGTATTCTAATGAAACTAAATGTAAGTGCGAGAAATAGCACCTCATCTTTTAATCAGACACTTCACCTCCTTCTGAACTCAACAATGAATTTTACAATTTTAGATTATAACCTTTGTTTTTGACAGCAATTGCTCACAATTCTATCACTCACAACTCCATTAGACACTTTACTTGTCCCATTACCACTCCCCTTTCTCTTGAACCATCAACCCTTTTCTAAATTAATCACTCGTGTTCAACCCTATAACCACAATTTTCCTGCATTTATACGTGCTTAAAGTCTACAGCAACCCTTAATTTTTCCCCAGTTCTGATGAAAGGTCATTGGCCTAAAACATTAACTTAGCTTCCCTCTTCATAGATGCTGCCAGGCCTGCAGGATATTGCAAACATTTTATTTTATTCCAATAAATATTTAAGTGCCTTTGGAACAGGCAAGAACATTACATTGGACAGTTTCATTAGAAGCCTGAAACACACTCCCATTTCTTCCCCCGTAATGAGATTGTAGTCATTTCATAAAATGCTAATTGCTGTGCGGGGAGAGAAAAGAAGTGAACAGCAGACAATGAAATAAAATAGTCTGTACAAATCGTGCATTAAAGGTTGCATTTTGTGTGCTTTTAAAAAGTACTTCCAATTGTTTTTCTTTCTAAACAAAGCTGCTAAATGCGAGTTTATATGAATAGAAACATAGAAAATAGAAGCAGGAGTAGGCCATTTGGCCCTTCAAGCCTGCTCCGCCATTTAATCACTCTTCAAGTGGCAACAAAGAAAATTTGAACTGTATCTCCCATCTCCCTCATCATGGATGAAGCTTTTTAGGAAACTATACCATTTACATCAGGAACCAATGTGCTCATGCAGCTCCTGTTTGATAGCATAAACAGTTTAACACACTTCCTGTCATTGAAATGACTTTTGGGGCACATCAAACTGTTTAGAAACAATTTCAAGTCTTCCAGGTTGTATCAAGATACAAGATATTCAAATTCACAATACATCAATTGAAACAAATATTCAGGCAAAGCCACAATCCATGCATTTCATATTTCATGCCTATCAATTTCCAAGGAAGCAATCAATTCTAGCATTTCCATAAAATCAGGAGTATTAAAAGTAACTGATAATCATAGTAACATAAGGTTCCCTGTTTATCCAGAATCTGAGAATTTTACACATAGAGAACTTTGAGCCATCACATCTATTGTACCTCTCTGAATGGCCTAACCACTTAGTCCCATTTCCCCATATAGCCTTTTTTATTTAGACCTCAAAGAGTATATACACCAAATTATTTGGGGTATTATATGACCAAGGAGGACTTTCATAACTTAAGTCAACAATCACACTGGGAAAAAACAATGTTCTTCATTTATCTTTCAAGTTACTTGGAATTACATAAATCAATTTAGATCTGCCATAGATAATTTTCCTATTAAATAAACTACCATGTCAATGTATGTTATCCAGAAATGGTTGCAAAAGCTGCTCATGTCAGTGAATCTGTGGATTTGAATACTTGAGTACAGAACCAGTGAGGGAAAGATTGACTGACTGTTCATCCTTCAGTTGATAATTCCGGATCTAAGACACCAAATGGGTAGATGGGAAATCATATCTGAGTGACTGAGAGTTCATGTCTGTTGGTGTTAGTAGGGCACTGCAAACAGTAATCAACTTTTGATTCCAGACATTGATTTTGAAAGAAAGCAGTAAAAGTAGGGTACATGTGACAATCCACAGCATTTTTAAAACAGTAAACAGCTCTCCTGCTTCTCTTTTATTCCTGCCAACCTGTTTACTCACTGCAGAGCTCAAGCATTTTTCTACATAACTATAAATTGCTACAATGAAGAAGTCTTATGAGGAGCAAGAGTCCAAGGTTATCACATGATGGAATTTGCTATAAAAAGCGAAATATATTTTGTCATGGGTTTTCATATTTATCCTGATCTTGCTCACCCTTGTGCTCCAAATTCTGTTGCTGCCAGTCCCGTCTTCCTACTGCTGGTGCTTTGCTTTGTTCTCTGTTCTGTTCCAGCTGTCTTCTCTACATCCCAATGGACAATGTAAACTACAAATTTGTGTTTTTTCATTTGCAATTGCTACTGCTGTTAGATCTCTTCAAGTATAATTTGTGCGGGCCATTTAATAATGTACTATGGAACCTGGGCCATTTTATCAGGCTCTTTTGCTGAAGAAATTTGCATTAAACTGATGTCAAAATTTGAGGATCCTTCAGCTCATCATAAAAAGCTTAGCCGGCTCGACATATTTACTAATTTCATGCTCTGGTTCTTTAATATGTTTAAAAATGCAGTTTTAAAAGAAAATACATAAAAGTCACAAAGGAAAAACTGAGAATGTAGGAGAACTTGCACCATGATGTGTGTGCAAAGCGAAGAATTTTCTGAACTGTTCAGAAATTTTGGAAAACCCAGGTCTTTTCTTCGTTCTTGGACATATTTTCTTAGAAATAAAGTATAATGCATTTTTGTATCAACAATATAAATGAGAAAATGGGAGTACTGGCTAGTGCCTCAAGTTAGACATTGACTTTCCATCTCTGGAACCTGGACTTGTCAGACCACAAACTTATGAGAAAGAACGAATAACACTGAGTAAGATCTCAGGTCTAGCTCTATACAAAGGGGGCTTGGTTGGTCTCAATTCAGTTCCGAAGGGTGTGAGGGACATGATTCGCAAGGCAAGAGTTGTAAATGAGTGTTTGGTGCTGATATTGGGTACTTGCTTCCACAGGAAAAGTTCCAACATCTTGAACATTCTTGTGAGGAGTACAAAACTGGAGAGCCTTTTCGTTATTTTGTAAACACGCAAATTGTCATTTAAAAAATCAAAACAGAATCCTTGAGATTATTTGTAGATGGAGAATGAGCTCCCCCCCTCCAGAGAAAATTGTTTCAGTTTGAAACACGAAAAGTGACTGTCATGTATTAGTAAAGTGAAATGTAGGACGTATTTTTTTTTTCAAATTCAGCAGCATTCCCCCCTCCCCCGCGCAATCAGAAGTCTGAAACCAAGGTTTTCCTGAACGTTTCAAACCCAGACACAAGCTGTCTTTACTTCTACCGGTCACTCAAATGACCTGCCACCAAAGTACACTGGGTCGATTAAAGTATTGCATCAAAAAAAAGTTCAATTGACTGTACGGGAGGGGAGGGGAAGAGCGGAGTTAACGGCCGAAAGAAAGCACCGACACCCATGATGAACAAATAAACCGATGCATGCAGTGCTGATTGAGAGGGGGAAGGGAAGAAAGCAAGCTGCCGCAGTGTCTATCAGGCGATGACGACAATGAAGATGGAGATGGCGGAGAGGACAACAGTCACTGAATCTTTACAGCGCCGGAAGCCATTCGGCCCGTTCAGTCTGTACCCAGACACAGTCGAACGCACGCCGTCTCTCAGGAGGCGAACTGCGTTGCCAGGAGGGACAGGAGAAGAAAGAAAGGAAAAGAAACCAAAGCACCGCAGGAGCGAAAATCGCGCGCAAAGCAACGGCTGCGTCTGCAGAATTTTAAATCCGGCCGCCGCCGCAAAGCGCGGGATTTTTTTCCCCTCCCATTATTTTCCTTTGAAGTGACCCCCCGACCGTTCGGGAGTTGTTCTCGCTCCTCTCCGAGTCGAGGGGAGGGAAAACAAAGGTGACTCAGGAGCCGGTTGGAGGAGGAGTGGAAGAGACTCCATGCTGCCCCTCAGTGAGGGGAAAAAGAAAACCACTCACCGCCAAGATGGCGCCGGACGCCTTCCTCCAACCCTGCCCCCAACCGACATTTTGTCTCCGCCATCGGCCGCACAATGTGCCTCTGCGGCAGCTCCTTCTGGCCGACATTTCCCTTCAAAAAAACAAAAGGAAAGATGGCCCCCCACCATCACCACCTTTCGCCCCGCTCTCGGTTTTCTTTCTTTCCCCCCGAACGATTTTATTTATTTTAAAAAGAATCAACTCGAACAAATCTCCGCCGAGGCCTTCCTTAAAGCTCAGCAGGACTGGAAGGGGGGGGGGGGGGTAGAGAGAGACCCGCGTGGCCTATGTGCGGCCTCCTCGCGGCCTACCAACCGCCACCGCTCCTAACGGCCGCTCTCGAGCCGCTGCGCGAGCCGCCCCGCCGGGCAAGTGGCCCCGGAGAGAGGCGGCCCTGCGGCCGCGACGGCGCCCCTGCCCTTACCTGGTGAGTCAGGCTGGCCGCCGGTGGCCCTGATTTCGGGACGTTTGGCTTCCCTCGCTGGCTTGGCAGGCTCAAGCCTTTCCTGGCTGGGCCGAGCGCTGGAGGGTCGGGTCGGGCCTAGCCCTGCCAATCAGGCTTTGTTGTTTGATGGCTGCGGGGAGGAGGAGGAGGGGCTGACTCGACTCGACTCGACTCTGCTCCCCGCTCCCGCCGCCGCCGTAATACGTAACGTCAGAGCCTAACCCCTAGGAAAATGCGGAAGAAGCAAGTGTGGTCAGGCCAGAGCTAGAGAGAGAGAGGGGGGTGGAGAGAAGCAGCGAAAAAAAAACGCTGCAGATACTTCACGTCGCCATCAGCGGTGGCCGTTCAACCCGAGCCCCGGGACTCTGCCCGCGGCCGAATCCAGATAGGTCCTCCTACATTTTTTATTTTTCTCCCCTTTTTTTGTGGTCGTCGGAATAATAAATTCAAAGGCGTGTTCGTGCGACTGCAACTTGCCAGAAGCTAAAATCCCATGTTATTAGTGAATCCACCCCCATCCCCAGCGCACGGATCGGGTTGTCGACATCTTTTGTTGAGATGAAGGAGGTTGAAAGTGTGCGAGAAAGACCGACACTCCCAAACGGCCAAGGGCAACAATTTTTTTTGGGGAGGGGGGTAATCTCGGTTAGTGTAGATGTTGGTCGAGGCTCTTGCTCATTTGTGTATCTATTTTGTTTTGCTCCTGTGTCGGGTTCACTTCCAACAACATTAACAAACCCGCGCCCGCCATTTTCCAATCCCCGTCCACCATTTTAATTAACCCCAGCTTTGTTTCCGCCTTTTTCGTGATACCCCACCGTTTCTGGATCACCTTTCTCAATGCATGGGAGTTCATGCTTAAATTATTTTCGACGAGAGTCAGACGTAGGGCCAATTTACTTGCCAAAGTTTAACCTCCCTTCCTTTGTTTTTCTCTCTCCACCCACCCCAGGTTGACATTTGAGGGTAGATGGAGGGCATATGCGGGCTAGCCAGGAGTGTTTTCAGTTTAGAGGTAACAGAAGAAGCAGATCAACAGAGCCAGGGCAAAATTGGATGTTGACAACTCTGTTAAGAGACTGAGGGGAGATATAATAATTTGGGCTGCACGGTGGTTAGCACTAACTAACACACTGCTAACCGCCGTGCGGCCCCAAATTATTATCTCTCCCTTCAGTCTCTTAGCAGACTTGTCTAACATTCAATTTGCCCTGGCTCTGCTGATCATTTTCTGTTACCTCTAAACTTTGCCTGACTGCTAAGGATCCGGATTCAATTCTGGCCTTGGGAGACTGTGGAGTCTGCATGTTGCCCTAAGTTAAGTTGATTTTGTTTGTTTAGCTGAACACAAAAAGATGTCCCTGTGTCTGTCTGGGTGCTCTAGTTTCCTCCCAGAGTCCAAAGATGTGCAGGTTAGGCAGATTGGCTGTGCTAAATTGACCTTTAGTGTACCAAGATGTGTAGGTTAGAAGGATTAGCAGGGTAAGTATGAGGGGGGGGGCACTCTGTCAGAGAGTTGGTGCAGACTCCATGTGCCGAATAGCCTCCTGCACTGTCAGGATTCTCTAATGTACTGTGGTTAGAGTTACAGGGCATGTTCTGGTGCTCTTGCTCGGGGCAGAAACATGGAGTGATTCACATGGAATTGTGGGAAAGGTGTTTGTTTGCAAAGACGGTGTGAAAAGACTGGTTTTGAAAGGATGGAGTATGGTACCTACGGAAAGGGAACCATTTCTAATTTCAGTTCGCGGGTCAGCTGTGCATGTTATGTGGCAAGCAGTTTAGATTAATTTAGATTGGGGATAGAAGATGGGTCACATTGAATTGGGTTTGGAGTCAGCATGGGAAGAAATGGTAGGGAAACATGGGTTCAGGGTAAATGTAGGGGCAGTGAACTGATTTTTGCAATTTTCGAAATGATTTTCTTGCACCTGTTGAGGTGAAGATAGGAGATGTGTGCTTAAGGAGGCCATTGGTATTGGAGAAAAGAAGCTATGGATTATTCTGATTCTCCAGGAGAAGCAAACAATTTTGCGGACTGACTACTAGAGTTCATTCAGCTTGTGGAAGAGTGGCTAAGCTATTTGTACAGTTGATGGTCAAGCTTATCATTTTTATATGATTTGGGGGAATGAAGAAGAAGGCCAAAGCAAGGAAAAGACTGGGATGAAAGAGTACAAATTTTAATGGCAATTAAGGTACCCAACAGGTTGAATAAATCAGGTGCAGAAGTATTGCAAAAATGATCCAAAAATTAGGGTTAGAAAATAGCCTGGAAGAGAATCTTTTCCAGGGTGGATACAAAAGCGAATAGATTGGAAAGGGAATGGATGTGGTGAGGAATACAAAGCTTTATTGCAGATAGCTTTGACGGTGAGCGAGACTATGGAGTAGAGAAGCCACAGGAGATGTTAACTTTAAGGTTGTGGCTGTAAATATGACATGAGTAGGACAGTAAATAAAAGGAGATGTGAAAGGGAGGATTGAGTGCTGAAGTGAAAGGAGAGATGTGAATTCCTCAGTCAGAGGCTGAGGGAGGATATCCTGGAGAAACCAGGAAACAAGAAGCCTTGGAGTACATTTTTAGACAGGGAAATTCAACGTGAGAAGGATGAGAGACTAAGATGAGTTTTTGAGGACTGCGTTGTGACCATAGTTATATGTATCTGAGCTAAGTATATCTAGATCTTTGTACACTAAATTCACGCCATACCGTAAATTGGGGGGGGGGGGGGGGGGGGGGAGTAAATTAGAGATTGAGAATTGCATAGTTAAAGGACTATGAACTGTTTTATGCCTGAAATTGAGATGCAAAGCGATGATTTTCAATTCAGCAAAGTTTCTTTAAAATTACTTTAAATTTGCAGTAGCCTACAAGTTGGAGCTGTCTGCCCCCTTTAACAGACAGGACTGTAAATACATAAATTCAAATCATGCTGCTTGAAAAACAAATATTGTGTTAGACTTGATTCACTGAATTAAAATAAAAACAGAAAACACTGGAAAAGTTCGGCAGCATCTGTGAAGAGAGAAAGCGTTAACGTTTCAAGTCCTTACAGGCTCAACATTAACTCTGTTTCTCTCTCCACAGATGCTGATTGACCTGCTGAGTTTTTCCAGCATTTTCTGTTACTTCAGATTTCCCAATCTGCAGTATTTTGCTTTTATTTAGTTACTAAATTACAACTTTTGCTGAGAAAGGTATAAGATGTGGCTTTTTTTAAAAGAGTCAGGACTTCATTTAATAGGGAATTTAAACTTGAAGTCAATCCATTGAAGTGCTGTGGAAGAGATGCTTCTTTAAAATAAGAGGAGACCATGTTTCCAGGACCATGTTAGTGGCATAATATTATCGAAACTAATTTGACATGAAAGTAGCTAAAATTAAAGTTTATTTATTAGTCACAAGTAGGCTAACATTCACACTGCAATGAAGTTACTGTGAAAATCCCCTAGTTGTCACACTCAGGCGTCTATTCGGGTACACTGAGGGAGAATTTAGCATAGCCAAAGCACCTAACCAGCACATCTTTGAACTGTGCGAGGAAACCGCAGCACCCGGAGGAAACCCACGGAGAATGTGCAAACTCCACACAGACAGTGACCGAAGCTGAGAATCGAACAGGTCCCCGGTGTTGACGCAGCAGTGCTACCTACTGTGCTACCGTGCCGCTTCACAGAATCATGAAGCAACCTTTGCTGGAAAAGGCTTGCTGAAAGTTGGAATCAATTTGTGTTAACTTGAAATCAGATCTGTGGAAGAGAAGATCAAATGTGACAAGCTAGATTGAGACTTTGCTTCTTGAAGGCTCTACTTAATCTATTTAAGGTCCTTTCTCAGATTCCAAGATGGAGTGCATGAAGCAGGAGGACATGTCAGTTATCTTGGATTGGGTATTATTTTATTGCAGTTGATAAAATATACTGACAAAAGATGCTGTACAAAAAGGACTTGCATTTATATACAAACATATGAGCAGGAGTCGATTATATGACCACATAAGTCTGCTCTGCCATTTAATATCTGGCTGATTTGTTTCAACTTTTTTTCACTGACTCCCTATATCCCCATGATATCACGAGACCCTAAAAATCTGCCTTTCTCAGCCTAAATTTACACTAAGATGGTGCATCCACAACCTTCTGGAGCAAAGAATTCCAAAGTTTCTCAATTTTTGAGAAGAAATTGCTCCTCAGTACTGAATGATTGACCCCTTATGAGGCTGTAGACCTGTGTTCTAAGTTCTCAGAGGAAATAAACTCATAGAATCCATACAGTGTAGAAGAAGGCCATTCGTCCCATCGAGCCTGCACCAACAACAATCCCACCCAGGCCTGCAACCCCATGTATTTACCCTGCTAATCCCCATGAACAAAGGGGAAATTTAGTATGGCCAATCAACCTAACTGCCATATCTTTGGACTGTGTCTACCCTGTCAAGCCCTTACAGAATCTTGTGTGTTTTAATGCGATCTTCTCACATTCTTCTAAGCTCCAGGGAATGGAGGCCCTTTTTACTTAACCCCTCATCATAATAAAAACCTCATCCCAGGCACTAATCCAGTGAACCTTTGCTGTACCACCTCAAAGGCAAGTATGTCCTTTAGATTTGGAGAACAAAACTGTACAGTACTCACGTGTGGTCTCACCAAAGCTATATACAATTGTAGAAAGACCTTGTACCCCAATTCCCGTGTAATTAAGAGTCAGAAAGGTTTACTGCATCGAAACAGGCCCTTCGGCCCAACTTGTCCATGCTGCCCTTTTTTAACAACTAAGCTAGTACCAATTGCCCGCACTTGGCGCATATCCCTTGATAGCAATCTTACTCATGTAACTGTCTAAATGCTTTTTAAAAGACAAAATTGTACCCGCCTCTACTACAACCTCTGGCAGCTTGTTTCAGTTACTCACCACCCTCTTTGTGAAAAAATTGCTTATGTCCTCTAGTTTTAGACTCCCCTACCTTTGGGAAAAGGTATTGACTATCTAGCTGATCTATGCCCCTCATTATTTTCGAGACCTCTATAAGATCACCCTAAGCCTCCTATGCTCCAGAAAGGAAAAATTCCAGTCTATCTAGCCTCTCCTTATAACTCAAACCAACAAGTCCTGGTAACATCCTAGTAAATCTTTTCTGCGCTCTTTCTAGTTTAATATCCTTTCCATAATAGGGTGACCAGAACTGTACACAGTATTCCAAGTGTGCCCTTACCAATGTCTTGTACAACTTCAACAAGACGTCCCAACTGCTCTATTCAATGTTCTGACCAATGAAACTAAGCATGCTGAATGCCGCCTTCACCATTCTGTCCACCTATGACTCAATGAGCTATGAACATGTACCCCTAGACCTCTTTGTTCTATAACTCTCCCCAGTGCCCTACCATTAACTGAGTGAGTCCTGCTCTGGTTCGATGTACCAAAATGCATCACCTTGCATTTATCTAAATTAAACCCCATCTGTCATTCGTCAGCCCACTGGCCCAATTGATCAAGATCGCGCTGCAATCTGAGATAACCTTCTTCGCAGGCCACTATGCCACCAATCTTGGTGTCATCTGCAAACTTATTAACCATTTAATTAAGGCCAATATGTTACTTGCCTTCCTCATTGTTTGCTGTACCTGCGTGCTAACTTTGTGTTTCTTGTACAAGTACAAGCATGCTAATATGTCGCATCTCCAAATTACATGTGCCCTTGCATTTTGACCTTTTTTGTGGCATCATCTTGAATGCCTTCTGAAAATCCAAGTATTCTTCATTTACTGCTTCCCTTTTACCCTTCTAGTTATGCCCTCAAAGAAGCATTAATAAACTTATCAAACACAATTTCCTGTTTGTAAAACTATGTTCATCCCGATAATACTATAATTTTCTAAGTGCATTGCTAAGACTTTCTTAATAAGAGATTTCAGCATTGTCGCAACTGATGTCCAACTAACTGGCTTGTAACTCCTTTTGATACGCTACTGCCATTCACAATCACAGGATCCTTACAGTGCTTTACAGCAAATTAATCACTGTTGAAGGAAACAAGCACTTAAAGCAGTGATGTGCAACCTCGGCTAGTGAGTGGGCTGTATGAGTGGCTCTTCTTCATCTCACTGGGTCGCAAGATTGGAATCAGGCTTGTTCACTAACCATATCCCCACGTATAAGATTAAATACATTTAATACATGCCAAATATTTCATACGTTATAGAAAATGTTTAAATATTTATCAATTAATAGAATTCTCACCAACTTCAAATGGTAAAAACAAAATAAGTATTTACACATTGAAAGCACAGGGAGTGCACAGCTCTCAGCATGCACCTCACTTCACTTGCCCT
Source organism: Mustelus asterias (assembly GCF_964213995.1). Taxonomy (NCBI): domain Eukaryota; kingdom Metazoa; phylum Chordata; class Chondrichthyes; order Carcharhiniformes; family Triakidae; genus Mustelus; species Mustelus asterias. Next base: position 38,748,694 of record NC_135817.1, read on the forward strand.
TGCTTTATGGACGCACGGTGGCACAGCGGTTAGCACTGCTGCGTCACAGCTCCAGGGACCTGGGTTCAATTTCAGCCTTGGATCACTGTCTGTGGAGTTTGTGTGTTCTCCCCGTATTTGCATGGGTTTCCCTTGGGTGCTCCGGTTTCCTCCCACATTCCAAAGATGTGTGGGTTAGGTTGATTGGCCATGGTCAATTGCCCCTTAGTGTAAGGGGGATTAGCTGGGTAAATACGTGGGGTACAGGGATAGGACCTGGGTGGAATTGTGGTCGGTGTAGACTGGATGGGCTAAATGACCTTCTGCACTACGGGCTATAAGGAGCAGGAGTAGGCCATCTGCTCTCTCGAGCTTGCAAAACCATTCAATAAGATTATGGCTGATCTTTCCATGGACTCAGCTCTACTTACCTGCCTGCTCTCCCTTAAATTTCTTTACTGTTCAAAACATTTTCTTTGCCTTAAAAATATTCAAAGAAGTAGCTTCAACTGCTTCATTGGGCAGGAAATTCCACAGATTCACAACTCTTTGGGTGAAGAAGTTCTTCCTCAACTCAGTTCTAAATCTGCTCCCCCTTATTTTGAGGCCATGCCCCCTAGTTATGGTTTCACCCGCCAGTGGAAACAACCTCCCTGCTATCTTATCTGTTCCCTTCATAATCTTTTTTGTTTCTTTAAGATCCCCCCTCATTCTTCTGAGTTCCAATGAGTATAGTCCCAATCTACTCAGTTTCTCCTATTAAGCCAACCCTCTCAACTCTGGAATCAACCTAGTGAATCTCCTCTGCACCCCCTCCAGTGCCAGCATATCTTTTCTCAAGTAAGGAGACCAAAACTACACAGTAGTCCAGGTGTAGCCTCAGCTGCACCATTACCTCCCTGTTTTTAAACTCCATCCCTCTAGCAATGAAGGATAAAATTCCATTTGCCTTCTTAATGACCTGCTGCGCTTGTAAACCAACTTTTTGCGATTCATGCACAAGAACATCCAGGTCTCTTTGCACAGCAGCATGCTGCCATTTTTTTCCATTTAAATAATAGTCCATTTTGCTGTTACTCCTACCAAAATGAATGATCTCACACTTACCAACACTGTACTCCTTCTGCCAGACATTTGCCACTTGTGTAAACTATCTATATCCCATTGCAGACTTTCAGTGTCCTCTGCACACTTCGCTCTATCATTCATCTTAGTGTCATCTGTGAACTTGGACACACTACACTCAGTTCCCTACTCCAAATCATCTATGTAAATTGTAAACAATTTTGGTCCCAACACTGATCCCTGAGGCACACCATTAGTCACTGATCGCCAACCTGAAGAAAAACATTTACGCCCACTCTGCTTTCTGTTAATTAACCAATCCTCTATCCATGCTAATACATTACCTGTAACACCATGCACCTTTATTTTATGCAGCAGTCTTTGGTGCGGCACCTAGTCAAATGCTTTCTGGAAATACAGATACACAACATCCACTGGTTCCCATTGTTTACCGTGCTCATAATGCCCTCAAATATTCCAGTAAATTAGTTAAACATGACCTGCCTTTCATGAACCCATGCTGTGTCTTCCCAATGGGACAGTTACTATCCAGGTGTCTCGCTATTTCTTCCTTGATGATGGATTCAAGCATTTTCCCCACTACACAAGTTAAGCTAACCAGCTTATAGTTACCCACTTTTTGTTTACCTCCTTTTTTAAACAGTAGCGTCACATTTGCTGCTTTCCAATCTGCCAGACCCACCTCAGAGTCCAGCGAATTTTGGTAAATTACCACTAGTGCATTTGCTATTTCCCCCACCATCTCGTTTAGCACCCTGGGATGCATTCCATCAGGGCCAGGAGACTTGTCTACCTTTAGCCCCATTAGCTTGCCCAACACTACCTCTTTCGTGATAATGATAGTTCCTCACCTGCCATAGTCTTCTTGTCATCAATTGTGAATATCACTTCAGTCATACAGGTAAGAAAAGAGCTATGCAGACAGAAAGCACCAGAATGTGGCATCCCTGTGAGTGAGTAATGATTAACAAAATGTTTTGTGGGCTGCACTCAGAATCTAGATGGGCCACAGGTGCTTACCACTGACTGAAAGGGTAAAATGCCTGAAAGATTTAGCAGGGATAATAAATTTTCATTCTTCTAGTCTGGCTGATGTATGTACAATACTGTTGGAGCTTTTCAGAGACTAAACATTAAACTAGACAAATTCCTAAAAACCTTTTGAATTATCTGAAATTTATATTCCAGTTTAGGCATGGGAGTTTTTCTCTCTGATTCAATGCATTATTTTATTCTATGCAGAAGTTTGCTGCTCATCTCATAACCGTTACAGCCATTGATCCCTGGATAGTCTTGCCAAATGGTTCTCACACTAACCAGATTAAATTAAATTTATGTTGTGATTTAACCTTCAAATGGGACATCTACAAGGTACAACATTAAGAAATTAATCCTTACAGAATAAACAAGGAAGGAATTTAACAACTGGCTAAGCACCACAAGATTTTAGTGATTACAATATACTTTTTGGTTAAAATCGGTTACACTTAATAGATACGAAAATAGGTCATCAGAGTTACCAAGCAGTCTGAATCATAAATAATTCATTGACAGATGCTTCATAAAATGAAGTTGTCTCGGCAATTCAGAATATTATAGAGCAGCATTGTAGATACTGAATATTAATTAAAGCAGTGATCAAAATCTGAGTTTATTTCAATTGATGAAGCTATTTCGGGATACACCCTTAGATTACTGAGAAGTCAACAGGTTTGAAACCAGGTTATTGGATAGATTGCAATTTCGATATTGGCGATTAGCAATATTTCAAAATGAACACAAACTTGCCTTTATGGGCAACGTGGTTGAGTCCATCTCCTGGGACACAAGCATTAGATTCTGACATGCCACCTTTTGGTAGCAGTTTATCATTCCATTTGGATTGTCAGTTCAGGTTGAACTCACTTTACAGAACATGGACAATATCTGAGGAGACTTTACTCTTACATTTCTCTAATCTTGTACCTTTATGCGACTGGATAGTACTGCTTCAAAAGTTAATTAAGTATTTCACTCCATGCATTAATGTGCTGTACCCATAGAGGTAACTCTGCAGCTGCTTGATAAATAATAAAGATCAGTCAACTAATATGCTGTAATTTCTATAAAGGCAAAGAAAAATCTCCCTCAAAGTTTTCTACAGATTGTCTACCACTGCTGAATACTGATTACCCACTACTGAAGGCATGCAACAGCCACTTTAAATTTTAATTAGATTTTAGAACATTTCTCCAACAAATCTCAAAGCTACCCTTCCAGTAAGGCAAAATTATGTACAGGCACTGTTCTTACAAACTCAGACTCCCAACATGAGTCTCTGTACAAGAGAAAAATAGAGAACGCTGCAGGAACTGGGTCAGGGTACTTCCAATTCATTAGTCTTGTTTGGATTTGAACCAAATGAAACTGCTGAGAGCACAACAGCTTATTTTGCTGTAGACCCTGCCCATTTTAATCTATTTCAAATGAAATCATCCAGATCCTTACACTGCCAATGTCTAAGAAGAGGCTTGATCTAATTTATGAGCTCCTTAAACATAGCCTGCAATCATTTCCTTCTGCTTGTGTGTTGAATAGTTTTACCTGAGTTCAAGGATTAGAACAACTGATCCCTGCTGTTTCCTCTTCTGTGGTCCAAACACACTATGTTTTGCACCCATCAGGAAGCAGCTTCCAGGCATAGGGAATTTAAAGAGATTAAAGTAACGAGAGTCTTGCATTTATATAATGCCTTTCATGACCACCGGACTCCTCAATGTGCTATCCCAATGAAATACTTTGAAGTACAGTTACTGGTTGTAATGTAGCAAATGCTTCAGCCAATTTACACACAATCAACTCCCACAATCAAGAATGTGATAATATCCATAAGGGAAGCTTATGTAGGGATGAGGAAACAAGGTTCAGATGGCTCGATTGAGGGTTACAAGTTAGCAAGGAATGAGCTGAAAAAGGGGCTTAGGAGAGCTAGGAGGGGACACGAGAAGTCCTTGGCGGGTCGGATCAAGGAAAACCCCAAGGCTTTTTACTCTTATGTGAGGAATAAAAGAATGACCAGGATGAGGTTAGGGTCGGTCAAGGACAGTAGTGGGAACTTGTGTATGGAGTCAGTAGAGATAGGCGAGGTGATGAATGAATACTTTTCTTCAGTGTTCACCAAGGAGAGGGGCCATGTTTTTCAGGAAGAGAAGGTGTTACAGGCTAGTAGGCTGGAGGAAATAGATGTTCGGAGGGAGGATGTCCTGGCAGTTTTGAATAAACTGAAGGTCAATAAGCCCCCTGGGCCTGATGAAATGTATCCGAGGATTCTTTGGGAGGCAAGGGATGAGATTGCAGAGTCTTTGGCTTTGATCTTTGGGTCCTCGCTGACCACGGGGATGGTGCCAGAGGACTGGAGAATGGTGAATGTTGTTCCTCTGTTTAAGAAAGGGAATAGAAATGACCCTGGTAATTATAGACCGGTTAGTCTTACTTCGGTGGTTGGTAAATTGATGGAAAAGGTCCTTAGAGATGGGATTTACGACCATTTAGAAAGATGCGGATTAATCCGGGATAGTCAGCACGGATTCATGAAGGGCAAGTCGTGCCTCACAAATTTGATAGAATTTTTTGAGGAGGTAACTAAGTGTGTTGATGAAGGTAGGGCAGTTGATGTCATATACATGGATTTTAGTAAGGCATTTGATAAGGTCCCCCATGGTCGGCTTATGATGAAAGTGAGGAGGTGTGGGATAGAGGGAAAGTTGGCTGATTGGATAGGTGTGATTGGATTGGCTGTCTGATCGAAGACAGAGGGTGGTGGTGGATGGAAAATTTTCGGATTGGAGGCAGGTTGCTAGCGGAGTGCCGCAGGGATCAGTGCTTGGTCCTCTGCTCTTTGTGATTTTTATTAATGACTTAGAGGAGGGGGCTGAAGGGTGGATCAGTAAATTTGCTGATGACACCAAGATTGGTGGAGTAGTGGATGAGGTGGAGGGCTGTTGTAGGCTGCAAAGAGACATAGATAGGATGCAAAGCTGGGCTGAAAAATGGCAAATGGAGTTTAACCCTGATAAATGTGAGGTGATTCATTTTGGTAGGACTAATTTAAATGTGGATTACAGGGTCAAAGGTAGGGTTCTGAAGACTGTGGAGGAACAGAGAGATCTTGGGGTTCATATCCACAGATCTCTAAAGGTTGCCACTCAAGTGGATAGAGCTGTGAAGAAGGCCTATAGTGTGTTAGCTTTTATTAACAGGGGGTTGGAGTTTAAGAGCCGTGGGGTTATGCTGCAACTGTACAGGACCTTGGTGAGACCACATTTGGAATATTGTGTGCAGTTCTGGTCACCTCACTATAAGAAGGATGTGGAAGCGCTGGAAAGAGTGCAGAGGAGATTTACCAGGATGCTGCCTGGTTTGGAGGGTAGGTCTTATGAGGAAAGGTTGAGGGAGCTAGTGCTGTTCTCTCTGGAGCAGAGGAGGCTGAGGGGAGACTTAATAGAGGTTTATAAAATGATGAAGGGGATAGATAGAGTGAACGTTCAAAGACTATTTCCTCGGGTGGATGGAGCTATTACAAGGGGGCACAACTATAGGGTTCGTGGTGGGAGATACAGGAAGGATATCAGAGGTAGGTTCTTTACGCAGAGAGTGGTTGGGGTGTGGAATGGACTGCCTGCAGTGATAGTGGAGTCAGACACTTTAGGAACATTTAAGCGGTTATTGGATAGGCACATGGAGCACACCAGGATGATAGGGAGTGGGATAGCTTGATCTTGGTTTCAGATAAAGCTCGGCACAACATCGTGGGCCGAAGGGCCTGTTCTGTGCTGTACTGTTCTATGTTCTATGTTCATCATTCACAGCTGGATTTGGCAGGTTTGCAGAGCTTAGACCTGATCAGCTGGTTGTGGGATCACTGAGCTCTGTCTATTACTTGCCACTTATGATATTTGACACGCAGGTAAGCCTGTTTTATAGCTTCATCAGGTTGAAACCTCATTTTTAGGTATGGTTGGTGTTGCTCCTGGCATGCCCTCCTGCACTCTCCATTGAACCAGAGTTGATCCCCTGGCTTGGTAGCAATGGTAGAGTGGGCGATATGCCAGCCATAAGTTTATAGATTGTGATTGAGTATGATTCTCCTGCTCTGATGGCCCACAGTATCTCATGGGATCCCTAGCTTTGCGTTGCTAGATGGGTTCAAAGTCTATCTCCTTTAGTTCGTTGGTAGTGCCACATAACACGATGGAGGGTTTCCTCGATGTGAAGACAGGATTTTGTCTCCACAAAGACTGTGCGATGGTCACTCCTACTGATACTATCATGTTTGGTTCCCTTGCCACCTGTTGCGGTCTCAGTTTAGAAGTTATGTTCTTTAGGATATGGCCAGCTTGGTCTATGGTGGTACTATTGAACCATTCCTGATGATAGATGTTTAATTCCCCCACCCACAGTACATTGTGTACCTTTGCCACTTTCAATGCTTCCTCCAAGTGGTGTTCAATATGGAGGAATACTGATTCATCAGCTGAGGGGAGATGGTAAGTGGTAATCAGCAAGAGGTTTCCTTGTCCGTGTTTGACCTGGTGCAGTGAGACTTCATTGGGTCCAGAGTCAATGGTCAGGACTCCCAGAGTAACTCCCTCTCAACTGAATATCACTGTGCCACCACCTCTGCTGGGTCTGTCCTGCCGATGACAAGAGTACATACCCAGTGGTGTCTAGGAAGGAATTCTCTGTAAGGTATGATTCCATGAATTTGACTAAGTCAGGCTACATAGCAAATGTTATGCAATCATGGAATCAAGTCTAATGTTGGATATTGTGTTTTGAATATTATTAATACACAAGGCCCTGTCCTTTGCTGACAGAAGGAACATGCACAAACGTTGCAACTGTTTCAGCTGAACAAAATAAGCGTCAGCCTTTCGCTGACTCATTCCCCTCAGATTAATCACATTTGGTCCTGGTGATTTATCAACATTAAGTATGAACAACATTTCTAATACCTTTCCTCTTCATCAATTTTTAACCCATCCAATATTTCAGAATCACAGAATTGTTACGGTACAGAATGAGGACATTTGACCCATCGTGGCTGCACCTGCTGTCCTAACAAGCATTATGATTTAGTGCCAGCGCCTACCTTTTTCCTGTACCCTTGCACATTGTTTTTATTTAAATAATCATCTAATGCCTCTTGACTGTCTCAAATGAACCTTCCTCCACCACACTTCCAAGTACTGCATTCCAGATGTAAACCACTTATTGTGTGAAAAGGTTTTTTTCTCACATCCGAACTCCTTCCTCTTTTACAATGACTTCAGTACTATCTTCTTCCTTGGTAAAGACAAATGCAAAATATTTGTACAGTACCTCAGCTGTGCCGTCTTCCTCCATGCACGCATCCACTTCTTGGTCCTTAATTGGCTCCAACCCTCCTAATACTATTGTTTTACTATCTAGGGGTGGCACAGAGGCAAGCGCTGCAGCCTCAGTGTCAGGGACCCAGGTTTGATTCCTGGCTTGGATCAATGTCTTGCACAGTCTGCATGTTCCCCCTATGTCTGTGTGGATTTCCTTCGGGTGCTCTGGTTTCCTCCCACAGTCTGAAAGGTGTATTGGCTGTGCTAAAATCTCCCTCAGTGTACCTGAACAGGTGTCAGAGTGTGGCGACTGGGGAATTTTCACAGTAACTTAACTGCAGCTACTTGTGACACTAATATATAAACTTTAAAAACATGCCCATAGAAGACTTTTGTTTTCCCTTTTTTTTTGCTCATTTATATCATCATCATCATGAAATCTTGTCATACACCCCAACTTTTCTGCTTCATCTATCCATCACCCAGTGAGTTCTCACTTTAGTTACTTTTCCCCCTTGTGGGAATATACTTCAACTGTAATTGAATCCTCTCCTCTTCAAAGGCAGCCCATTGTGTCTTTACTATTCTGCTAGTTAATCTTTGATTCCAATTTACCTGGATAGATTTTTTCTCATCCCACTTGGCCCTCCTCCAATTAAATATTTTCTTGTCCTTTTCAATAAATAATCTAAACCTCATTATATGATTATCACTGTTCTCTAAATGTTTCCCTACTGACACTTCATCCACTTGACCCACCTCATTCCCATAACCAAATCCAGCAATACATCCTGGTTGAGCTGGAAAGATACTGATCATAAAATTCTCTTGAACACATTTCAGAAACTCTCCCCTCTGCCCTTTGGATTACTATACCGGTCTATATTAGAGTAATTAATGGCCCCATTATCACAACTACATAATTTTTTGCTTTTATAATTTTCTTGCAAATATGCTCTCCTATATTTTCCCCACTATTTGATGGTTTATAGAATATACCCAAGTATTTTTTTTATATTCATTCGTGGGACATGGGTGTCGTTGGTTAGCCAGCATTTATTGCCCATCCCTAATTGCCCTTGAGAAGGTGGTGGTGAGCTGCCTTCTTGAATCAGTGCAGTCCACGTTCTGTGGGTTGACCTACAATGCCGTTAGGGAGGGAATTCCAGGATTTTGACCCAGCGACAGCGAAGGAACTGTGATATATTTCCAAGTCAGGATGGTGAGTGGCTTGGAGGGGAACTTGCAGGTGGTGGTGTTCCCATTTATCTGCTGCCCTTGTCCTTCTAGATGGAAGTGGTCATCAGTTTGCAAGGTGCTTTCTAAGGATCATTGATGAAGTGTTGTAATGGTAAGTATTGTTTCTTAACTCAAACCAAATTGATTATGTCTTTGACCCCTCCAGCACTGTAATATTCAGCTTAATCAATATGGCCATACCTCCTCCTTTCTTTCATTCTCCATCTTTCATGAACACCTTCTATTCAGGAGAAATTAGTAACTATCTTGTATATTTTGTGAGCTCGATCTTCATTATCGCTGTAACATCACATTCCCACACGGCTATCTGTGCAACCAACTTTATTTATCACAATTCCTGCATTTACAGACACACACAGACTATTTCTTACTCTAATGCTATCAATATCTCCCAATGCTACATGCACCTTGTTTCTCCTTTCTAATACCACATCATGATGCCCATCCTCCTGTCAAGTTAGTTTAAACCCTCTCCAATGGTACTACCTAACTGTCCTGTGTGAACATTGGTGTCAGTTCTTTTTAGGTGCAGACAGTGTGGCCTGTACAGGTCCCACCACCCTCACAATCAATCCCATTTTCTCATGAATCTAAAGGCTCCCTAGGAATCTTAACTGCCCATCATCTCCACTTTATACACAATCATCTGCTCCATCTTTCTACTTCTCTATTCACTTGCATGTAGCACTGGGAATTCATCCAGAGATTACCAGCTTTGAAATCTTGCTTCCTTCTTTGCTCCTTAAAATTTGACTGATGGACCTCATTACTCATGTTGTTGGTACCAACATAGACCTCGATGTCTGCGTGTTCACCTTGCCTCTTCAGAGTGCTGTACAGCAGTTGAGTAACATCCTTGACCCTAGCACCAAAAGCAATATTCCATTCTGAATTCACATTTATGATTGCAGAAATGCCAGTCTGTTGCCCTAAGGAATTCCCTATTATTGCTTATCCAAATCTCCTTCCCCTACCACCTATACGGTGAGGCAACCCTGGTGACATGGACTGTTTCTGGTTGCACTCCCCAGAGAACCCAACACTCTAACTTCTGTTCAGAACCAAATAGTGGTTGGTGGGCAAGATGTTGTTACACCATCTTTCTTGTCTTCTTTGACTTTCTGGCAGTTATCAATTTCCTCTTAACCTGGAGAATGATCCAGAAACATGATACCAATATGACTCCGACCCTCACAATGCACTGCAGTGACCCCAGCTACTGCTCAAGCTCCAAAACAGAACTCCTCCAGCTGATGACACTTGCTGCTCATGTGTTTGCCCAGGACGAGTTTCCACAAGAAGTAAGATGTGCATTTCAGGGGACTGAGGTGTCCTGTTATGCCTTTATTTATCGACTAACTAAACTAACAGAAATAAGCTACAAGTGATTGGAGAGTAATATTTTTTTAAAAACCACCAGCTGATCCACCAATCATTACCTTCCCATGTGCTGACAGCACTTAAAAAATATATATTGCGCTCCCTGATGCTTGTGCTTCCTCCGGGCTCTGGCCATTCTGCTGTTCAACTCCGTTAGTTCCACATTCCTTACCACCCTTCAACCTGTTAAAAAATACTTCCCTTTACTCATCTGATTTCCTTACCGTCAGAAGTCCACCTATGTACTCACTTAATATCAGACTTCCAAGAATCCTTTGGTGTTTGTACTGGACAGTTCTTCACTAAGTAATCTCCCTCACTGCTGTTTTTTGTTTAAACTGACTGGACACCTCTGAGCCTAAATGAGTTATGGGAATGAAGGGCTTTGACAGTACAGATACATAAATCACTAAAGGTATCAACAGTTTGATAAAACCTTAAGGAAAAAACCAAATAAAAACACTAGGAAGTTCCTCCGAAACTCATCTCCAAACTCTGTTGCCTGGGTCTCAGCTCCTCCCTCTGTGATTGGAACCTGAATTTCCTAACACACAGACCACAATCAGTAAGGACAGGCAACAACACCTCATCCACGATCATCCTCAACACCAGTGCCCCACAAGGCTGTGTTCGCAGCCCCCTACTATACTCCTTATACAGCTGTGACTGTGGGGCCAAATTATCCTCCAACTCAATATTCAATTTTGACGATGACACCACCGTAGTGGATTGAATCTCAAACAATGACAGGACAGAGTACAGGAATGAGATAGAGAATCTGGTGAACTGGTGCGGCGACAATAATCTCTCCCTCAATGCCAACAAAAAGGAGATTGTCATCAACTTCAGTTAACGTAAAGGAGAACATGCCCCTGTCTCCATCAACAGGGACGAAGTAGAAAGAGTCGAGAGCTTCAAGTTTTTAGGTGTCCAGATCACCAATAACCTGTCCTGGTCCCCCCATGCCAACACTATAGTTAAGAAAGCCCACCAACGCCTCCACTTTCTCAGAAGACTAAGGAAATTTGGCATGTCAACTATGACTCTCACCAACCTTTACAGATGCATCATAGAAAGCATTATTTCTGGTTGTATCACAGCTTTGTATATCTCCTGCTCTGCCCAAGACCGCAAGAAACTACAAAAGGTCGTGAATGTAGCCAAATCCATCACGCAAACCAGCCTCCTATCCATTGACTCTGTCTACACTTCCCACTGCTTTGGCAAAGCAGCCAACATAATTAAGGACCCCACGCACTCCGGACATTCTCTCTTCCACCTTCTTCCATCGGGAAAAAGATACAAAAGTCTGAGGTCACGTACCAACCGACTCAAGAACAGCTTCTTCCTGCTTCCATCAGACTTTTGAATGGACTTACCCTGCATTAAGTTTATCTTTATGCCCTAGCTATAACTGTAACACTACATTCTGCACTCTCTCTGTTTCCTTCTCTATGAACGGTATGTTTTGTATAGTACGCAAGAAACAATACATTTCACTGTATGCTAATACGTGACAATAATAAATCAAACCAAATAGGGTTCGTAGAATCAAGGAGAAAAGTTGTTAAATTTGTGAAGAAACTTGCTCAGGCAACGCTTAGAGTACTTGAAGTCCTAGACTCCATATATAAAAGGAGGATATGGAGGCACAGAGCAGCACTCGCAGAGTGGGGACAGAAAAGTTACTGACTATAATTTTAAAGAATTGTAATGAAAAAAGGAATAGATAAAACAGGCCAAATTTTGTCAATGTACGGCATCTAATAGCATTTGGCAAACAAATTAACGAGGCATGCAACTAAATATCTCTTTAAAACAATCTGATTAAAGGATTTTGAAAGTAGAACAGCACCAAGAACTGAGAAGGGAGTGGTGTAAATTAAATTAGGTGAATTTAATGTCAAATCAGGGACAGAAAGAAAGATTGAATTAAGAAAAAAGAGACAAAACAAAAGATTACTTAAAGCGTTATGTTTTTAAAATCTCCAGCAATTAAAACCAGGAAGGAGACTCCATACTTGCAACAGTAATTTCAGTGTTGGAGAGGTTGTTTGGCATTAATTAATGCTTATCACATCATTAAGAGGGTACATAAAATTGATTGGACATGATTTAACTTGGTGGCAAGTTTATTTCATATGTACTGTGAAAATACAGCAATTCACCTATTCTAATAATGAGCCAGATAGTGAATGCCTTTTTTGTGAAACTAATGGTGAACCAGTGCAATTTGGGCAGCAACCTTTAGATTTTTGGGTTTAACTGTACATGTGCCCCTTGCCCAGGGTACTGAACCTTTTGCTCATACATAATGGTGATCGCCATTAGCCTCACTGTTATTTTGACAGGAAAATCTGAGGTAATATCTTTATTTAAAAACTAAAGTAAAATGTTATATTTTAACTGCTATTAACGGACTGACAATGTATTGGGTGGTATATTTAAAATTGGATGATACGCCATGATTATATGGTAAATCAGATTTTAATCTGCAGATTAATTCGATGAAAGGTTGATTAAGATGATTTAAGTTAAACTTTCAGTTTTAAACTTAAAAGTGAACTTTTATATAGTTAGTGGCAGAGCAATTATGGGCTGGTTCAGGTAAGAAAGAAACTCAGGCTACAGGGAAACATTAAAATGTGCATGCTGCATTATTATCTATACTTTAAATAAAGCATTGCAAAATTCTTTCAAGTAATTTGGGTCACTGTGCCATTGTTAATTTTAATGGATATTATTGAAGACAAGGAGCAAATTTAACAATTGCTGGTTCAGTTAGCAGAATTAGAGATATTTAACATCTTAGTTTTCAGAAGAAATCATTCAAGATTAAAAAACTGTAAAACTTTCTGCTAAAGAACAAGTAACAAGCAAGAAACAACCTGCACCGCTGGTGTAGTGGTATCATGCAAGATTCCCATTCGATTTCCAGGTGGCACATACTAATTTGGGCAGCACGGTGGCACAGTGGTTAGCATTGCTACCTCACAGCACCAGGGACCCGGATTCGATTCCCAGCTTGGGTGACTGTCTATGTGAAGTTTGCATGTGTGTGCCCCATGTCTGTGTGGGTTTCCTCTGGGTGCTCCGGTTTCCTCTCAGTCCAAAAAAAAACCCCGGGTGAATTAGGTTGATTGGCTATGCTAAAATTGCTCCTTAGTGTCAGGGGGATTAGCAGGGTAAATATGTGGAGTTATGGGGATAGGGCCTGGATGGGATTGTTGTTAGTGCAGGCTCGATGGGCCGAATGGCCCCCTTGTGCACTGTAGGGATTCTATGAACATTTTGCAGATTTGTACACAAAGTTTACTAAGTTGTATATATAACAATATTTCCATGCAATTATGGTCGTTTTTCCATTTATCAGATTCTAAGCATTTAATTTGTAAATATTGTATTAATTTTAGCTGATGCAGTCTGGACCTGAACGTTTCTGTTTTTGCAGAGACTGAACTGAAGACATAGTGAGACTTCTACATAAATTTGATTACACAATTTACTGCAATTAGATTGTTAGACTTCGCTCACGTTAACTTGTACAACATAACTTGTAAAAAGTAAAGGCAATGTTTGCTCATATAAAATTAAAGAGTTGAAATAGAAAATTATTAAAACCCATGCAGTCCAGTTACATTACAGTGCTGAGACACCAAATGATTGAAGTCCATTGTGCTAAAAAGAAAAAGGTTCAAATGCCAGACCCAACAAATAGAGCAGTACTCCATGTTTGCATGGTTGTGCAGAATCCATTTGAGCACTTTGGCATTCAAATCACTCTTTAGAATCTTGCTCTTTAGAAAAATAACTAATGTCTATCTCACCAAATATTTGAAGCAAGCTTGGGACACTAACAACATTACATAAATAGAATGTTAATTAGTATGTGACAATGTGATTCTTGGAGTGGAGTGAAACATCATTATTGTGCTCACCTCTTGATGGCTCTAATGGCTATGCTGGAGTTGGCAAACTCATTCCAGGTGTATTAGGCAGATTTTAGCAGATGTTTCTAGTGAGCTTAATCTACACCCAATAGATCAGGGTTACAGAATTACAGTAGATCTACAGACATTTAACCACAAAGTCCTGTTCATAATGAAAATTCTTAAAATGTATAAAGCTGTGATTTAATGGCCGTTTTGAAAGTCTATCTATAATGATGATTGCATGCAATACTATGGTAATACAAGAGAAAAACAAACTTTGCCAGGCTCCCTAGAGGTTTAAAGGTCAAAGTTCCACTTATTCCAGGATGGTCCCTGAACCGATCTGGGACCAGTGTTCTAGCAAAAAGGATAAATAGGGTGGTCACAAGGACTTTAAACTAGCAAGGTGGGGGGGAAGGGAAGAGTAAAACTGCAGGAAATATAATGGTTAATAGAAAGCAAAGCAGCAGGTTAGCATGTGGGGAGAAGGTTTCAACGACATCGAAAATCAGGAAAAAAGTTAAAAGGAGAACTCAGGAAATGTTATTAATGGAGGTGTTAGAATTCAAAAAGATACAAAATCTAGCATAAAGGCACTTTATCTGAATGCTCGTAGCATTCAAAATAAGGTAAATTAGTTGACGGCACAAATCATTGCAAATGAGTATGATTTGGTGGCCGTTACAGAGACATGGTTGCAGGATGGTCATGACTGGGAGTTAAATATCCAGGGGTATCAGACTGTTCGGAGGAACAGACAGGAAGGTAAGGGAGGTGGTGTAGCTCTGATATTTAAGTGAGATATGATATGGGTTCTATGGAAAAAAAGGTTGAATCCATTTGGGTGGAAATTAGAAATAGTAAGGAGAAAAAGTCACTGATAGGCGTAGTCTATATGCCACCAAATAATGACATCATGGTGGGGCGAGAAATAAACAAATAACTGACACATGTAAAACTGGTACAATTATGGGGGATTTTAATCTACATGTCGATTGGTCAAACCAGGTCAGTGAAGGCAGCCTTGAGGAGTTCATAGAATATATTCGCGATCGCTTCCTTGAACAGTATGTAATGGAACCTATGAGGGAGCAAGTTTTCCTAGATCTGGTCCTGTGTAATGAGACAGGAATAATTAATAATCTTACAGTTAGGGATCCTCTCGGAAGAAGCGATCACAATATGGTTGAATTTAAAAGCGTGAAAAAGTAAAATCCATTACTAGTATCTTGCGCTTAAACAAAGGAGACTACAATGAGGGAGGAGTTGGCTAAGGTAGACTGGGAGCAAAAATTTTATGGTGGGACAATTGAGGAACAGTGGAGGACGTTCAAAGTGATTTTTCACAGTGCTCAGCAAAAGTGTATACCAGTGATAAGGAAGGAACGTAGAAAAAGAGATAATCAGCCATGGATATCTAAGGAAATGAAGGAGAGTATCAAATTGAAAGAAAATGCATACAAAGTGGCAAAGATTAGTGGGAAACTAGAGGATTGGGAAATCTTTAAAGGTCAACAAAGCCACGCAAAAAGCTATAAAGTAAGATGGAGTAAGAGAGTAAAGTAGCTCAGAATATAAAAACAGATAGCAAAAGTTTCTACAAATATATAAAACGAAAAAGAGTGGCTAAAGTAAACATTGGTCCTTTAGAGGATGAGAAGGGGGATGTAATAACTGGAAATGAGGAAATGGCTGAGGCATTGAACAGGTATTTTGTGTCAGTCTTCACAGTGGAAGACACAAATAACATGACAAAAATTGATGATGAGAAGCTATGACAGGTGAGGACCTAGAAACTATCATTATCACTAAAGAGGTAGTGTTGGGCAAGCTAATGGGCTGAAGGTAGACAAGTCTCCTGGCCCTGATGGAATGCATCCGAGCATACTAAAAGAATTGGCAAGGGAAATAGCAAATGCACTAGTGGTAATTTACCAAAATTCGCTGGACTCTGGGGTGGTTCCTGCAGATTGGAAAACAGTAAATGTGAAGCCACTGTTTAAAAAAGGTGGGTAACTATAGGTCGGTTAGCTTAACTTCTGGAATGGGGAAATGCTCGAGTCTATCAAGGAAGAAATAGCGAGACATCTGGATATCAATTGTCCCATTGGGATGATGCAGCATGGGTTCATGAAGGACGAGTCATGTTTGACTAATTTGGTGCAATTCTTTGAGAACATTATATGTGCAGTGGACAATGGGGAACCTGTGGATTTGGTGTATTTGGATTTCCAGAAGGCATTTGACAAGGTGCTGCACCAAAGGCTGCTGCAAAAGATAAAGGTGCACAGTGTTATGGATAATGTATTAGCATGGATAGAGGATTGGTTAACTAATAGAAAGCAAAGAGTGGGGGTAAATGGGTGTTTTTCTGGTTGGCAATCAGTGACTAGTGGTGTGCATCAGGGATCAATGTTGGGACCACAATTGTTTACGATTTATATAGATGATTTGGAGTTGGGGACCAAGTGTAGCGTGTCAAAATTTGCAGATGATACTAAAATGAGTGGCAGAGTAAAATGTGTAGAGGACACTGAAAGTCTGCAAAGGGATTTTGATAGTCTAAGTAAGTGGGCAAGGGTCTGGCAGTTGGAGTACAATGTTGGTAAAGGTGAAGTCATCCTTTTTTGGTAGGAACAACAGCAAAATGGACTATTATTTAAATGTTTAAAAAATTTGCAGCATGCTGTTGCGCAGAGGGACCTGGGTTTCCAGGTGGTTTGCAGGTAATTAAGGCGGCAAATGGAATTTTGTTCTTCATTACTCGAGGGATGGAGTTTAAAAACAGCAAGGTTATGTTGCAGCTGTGTAAGGTGCTGAGAGGCCACACCTGGAGTACTGTGTACAGTTTTGGTCTCTTTGCTTGAGAAAGAATAACCTGGCACTGGAGGAGGTGCAGAGGAGATTCACTAGCTTGATTCTGGAGTTGAGGGGGTTGGCTTATGAAGAGAGACTGAGTAGACTGGCGCTATAGTCATTGGAATTCAGAAGAATGAGGGGAGATTATGAAGGGAATAGATAAGATAGAAGCAGGGAAGTTGTTTCCACTGGCAGGTGAAACTAGAACTAGGGGGCATGGCCTCAAAATACGGGGAAGCAGATTTATGACTGAGTTGAGGAGGAACTTCTTCACCCAAAGGGTTGTGAATCTGTGAAATTCCCTGCCCAGTGAAGCAGTTCAGGCTACCTCATTGAATGTTTTTAAGGCTAGATACATTTTGGAACAGTAAAGGAATTAAGGGTTATGGTGAGCGAGCGGGTAAGTGAAGCTGAGTCCACAAAAAGATCAGCCATGATCTTATTGATTGGCCTACCCCTAGTTCTGTCCCAGGTTTTTTTCTGTGGTGTGTTGTTAGCGGATTGTAGCTGCCATCACCAATGAAATTTGCGAACTTTCGCTTAATTGTTATTCAGTGACCCCCCCCCCCCCCCCCAACTGCACGAGTTGAAATACATCTTTGGCAGGATTAGCTTGGGTGACACCTTTTACAGCCAACATGCACTGTCAAAAATCACACAAAAATGATTGGGTAATATACAGGAGTATCTTCAGAACTATATTCCAGCATCCTGTTAATGCCTTGAGAAGAATGAGAGATTTTGCAGAAAAAGGGAAAATGTCATCTCTTAAAAACCCACATGACAAATATATAGGTCTTCAAAAAAAAAGGAAATGAGACAATTCTGGAATTTAAAGTATAAATATAACATTTACAAACCGAATTTTTCAAAATGCCAGCATGCTTTATGGGATGCAGACTAATTTCATAAAAATTGTTTATAGTAAGTCAACTAAAAGTTAAATGCTGAAAACAGAAAACTTTGATGCACATTATCTCTGATATATATTGATGCAGGAAATATATCAGGGATAACGTGCATCAAAGTTTTGGTTTCAAAAGCATGTGCAGAAAATCTCCATGACATTTGCTGTGTTCAAATACATTAGTATCAGTGTTCAAATGTTACTCAGCAACAACGTTGTATTTATATAGCGCCTTTAATGTAATAAAGTGTTCCAAAGACGCTTCACAGAGGCATTTTAGAACAAAATGTGATATTAGGGCAGATGAAGAGGTAGGTTTTCAATTTAAAAAAACGTAAATTTGTACAGCACTTTTCACAATGGAACATCCAAGTGTGCTACAGCATATTAAGTACTTAGAAGTGCAGTCAATGTGGGAAAAGTGGCAGCCAATTTGAACATATGCTCTCAGAAACAGCAATACAAAAAAACTAGATAATCTATTTTCTAACTTTGAGATAAGTATTGGCCAGGACACTGGGGTTAACTCCCTTGACTCTTCATTGAAATAGTGTTCTGGAATCTTATATGTGCACATAGAATGGCAGGCAGTCCCTCTGTTAAACATCTGATCAAAAGGCACCTAACAGAACAGCACTCCCTCAGGATTGCAATGGAGTGTCAGCCATAATTTATGTGCTCAAGTCCTGGAGTGGGTCTTGAATCCACAATCTTTTGTATCAAAGGCGAGTGTGCTAAAAAATAAGTCACGTTAGCAAGGAAGTCAAAGCAGCAAGTGTTTAAGGAAGATATCGCAGAGCCAAGTTTCAAGCAGATGAAAGCAAAGCCACCAATGGAGTAGTGAAAAAAACTGGGGATGATCAAGAAGCCGGAATTAGATGAAAGCAAGATTGTAGCGCTGGAGGAGATTAGAAAAATAGGGAGACCAGACCATGGAGAGATTTGAAAACAAGGATGAGAATTTTAAAATCAAGGTATTGCTTAATCAAAAGCCAAACTAGATCAGCGAACACAGGGTGATGGATGAATGGCATTTGTTTATGTGCAGAGTTTTGAATGAGTTCAACATTAGGGACAGTACAATGTGGGAGGCCAACTAGAAGAACGTGGAATTATCAAGTTTTATAAGCTAACATAGTATATTTTGGAAACAATTGTGTGACACTTTTACCATTTAATATATCTCCAGGTGCTCCAGTTTCCTCCCACAGTCTGAAAGATGTATTGGTTAGGTGAATTGACCTGAATAGGTGCCGGAGTGTGGCGGCTAGGGGAATTTCACAGTAACTTCATTGCAGTGTTAATGTAAGCCTTATTTGTGATTAAATAAACAAACTTCACTTCAATATGCAACCTAGATCACCAAAATTAATTTTGGGGGAGATTTTTGTACATTCTGGTTCTAATGTGTTCCTTAGATTCTATATGTAATATCCAGAACCATCTATTCCAATCAATTCAATAGCTTTTATTCCAACTTTAGGACAGGACATTAGAGACAAGTATTAAAATTAAACTTACTATCTGAAATATAATTGTTGCCTTTTAATATGTAAAAAAAAAATTCCAATTCTATTAATGATAATCTAAAGAATTTTGGATCTTTAGTTACCCAAAGCTAGTGCTCCCCAGATTAAAATGAGATAGAAAAAGCAAGCATTTGATAAATGTTGGGCTCATAACTCAGAAAATAAAACTGAGTAGTTATTAGTAGAAGGGAAAACATGAAAAACGAAACAAGAGGGCAGAGTTTGAGAACAGAATACCAGATAACAAAAGAGAGCCCAAGTCCAAAGATGTGTAGGTTAGGTGGACTGCCATGCTAAATTACCCTTGGTGCCCCAAAATGTAGGTTGGGGTTATTAGCAGGTAAACACATGGAATTATGGTGATAAGGCTGGGTAAAATGCTGAGTTGCTGCAGACTCGATAGAACAAATGTTCTCCTTCTGCACTGTGGGGATTCCATCATCTACGATCTTAAAAACAAAGATAGTGAAAGGTACTCAAATGAAGGGTGGGTCAGCCAGGGATCAAAAAGAAAATCTTATCAAGTACAGGGTTCGATTAAGGTTTTACATAGTGAGAAAATGCTGCAAATGTCACAATAGGAGGTACTAGTGAAATGGGATAGGATAAACAGCTTTGCAGTGCTTAAATTTGAAAAGCCACTCTGTCTGGATGGCATGACTGAACCATTGAAATTCAAAGGGTCTCGTCACAATCTTCTAATTTTCCTTAACTATGAAAGTGGCACCAGAGGACTGGAGTATTTCAATTTTGATATGTTTGGAAATAAAGGGAGGTATAAAGCCAGTCATGCTAGATCAATCAGCCAAACATTGGCTGTGGAGAAGCTTTTAAGCTATGAATCAAACATAAAATTCATTAGAACTTGGAAAGAAGGTAAATTGTGTTTGACTAACTTCAGAGTTCTTTGTTGAAATAACAGAGTTAGGGAAAATGACATTTGAATAGTACAGAATCGACCAATGAGCAAAACTGAAGTTCATGGGATTAAATGAGAAATGACTATATGAATACAAAATTGTTTAAGGGACAAAAAAAAGTAATGGTGAATGAAAACAGAAAGAAATGAAATACACAGCAGGTCTGGCTGCCTATGGATGGAGAACCCTAATTAACATTTCAGATTGATGACTTTCCAGAATTCGCCCCCCCCAGCAGAATTGAAGAAAAGTTGTTGGTGCTGTTTCTCTCTCCAGACTCTGCCAGCATTGCTGAGTATTTGTTTTAACTTTGTATTACTGCAATGTAAATTTCTTCTAATTAAAAAGAGCCAATTATCAAATCAGAAATATGAAATACACCAGCAGGAGTGAAGGCCAATTTCCCCCTCAGCTTTATCTGAAAGGTGCTACATCTACCGAGGCTGCATTTCATTTAAAAAGCAGCAGGTAAAACTTGTGATCATTAAACATTTATCCCATCTTTTACGTTATACATTAGAATAATTAATGCTGCATTGGTAGGACAATAGAACATTTCAGTTGAAAATAAAAGTTACAGATATCACAAGTACAAAACAATGAATATTAAAGGATTTAGAGTTGATTTTTAAATATTCACTTAATTATCTTACATGATCACTAATTAAACTTAGTAAAAGTATGAACCATAGAAAACAGATTAATCAAATACTTTAACTACGAGATGAGGATTTAAGAGGCATAGAAACTTCAGATGTTTTGCCAAAATGAAAAAGAAATGCGATGGTGGAACTACAGTCAAGGATAAAAGATGGTGTTTTACATGTAGATGCTTCCTTAGAATGTTCAAGAGACGATACCTGCAGTATTCTGGACATTGTTTATTTCACGCTTTGCAGTGTTTTTCTTATTTTATTTTCTGATCCTTGCATAACAAGGAAAAAGCTTATTTCATTCTGCTAGAGTTTCACTGTAAGGTACTAACGGACTGTTACATAAGGATGATGGTAAGAATACCACATGCTTAATGCAGTCACAGAATTAAAATGGTTCCTTTAACGAGTGGAGCCGCCTGGGACTGAAGGATTTTTTTCCTTCCCTTTTGTTGCCCATTTGTATAGTTTCATAGCCATAAGTCACTGTTGGTACTTCATTCAATAGCCATTTTTGACAAGTGAGCCTTGATATCATGTGTTGACAGTAAAAGATACAATTGAACTTAATCTGTTCACCCATTTCATCTCAAGCAAAAAAATACTGGCCATCCTTGACACAAAGCCACAGGTGCCAATTGATTAGCTTCCCTGACTGAATTCAGCATAGATTGATCGATATGGCTAAACCAGCTGAACCCCTTGGGAAATCATGCAAGTTATACAATACAGCATGTAAACAATTTGCAGAGACAAAAAGTCACTTGGGAGAAAAGTAAAGAAAAAAGAAACTGATCTCAGAATTTTCTGAATCAAAATCCTTGATCCTTGCATTCAAACACAGACACCTATGGTCAGTTGCTGTCAAAATGTTATGTTTTTTTGTGCAACTACTTGGCAGAGCAAACCTCCAACTGATAATCATATCCATTTTTGTTACTTCATATTAATCATAACAGGATTGAAACAAAGAAATATTAAGCACCAGATTATGGTAATCAGTCCAAGGTTTGGAATTATTTTAAATAAGTAACACCATCAAAAATGCTATGTCCCTGTAAATTGTATACCAATGAAAAAACTATTTCCACTCTATCCCAGACCTTCAGCCACTGCTTTACACCAGTGTGACATCTTTTAATTCTCATACAAGCTATCCTTGTAATGAGTGAGAGATTAGCAATTTTTAAAGTATTGTGATAGTTGCGTGTTGTGAGCTCACGTCCTACAGACTCTGCCCATTCATTTCAATCAGGATCCTTACAGATAGCTGCCAAAGAGATTTTTATTCCATCATTCTGCATTGGATTTCAGCCCCAGATGTGAAAGGACAGATCAATGTTATTTTTTACTTTGGTGATAAAAAGTTAGAACTAATTTCCAGCTTGAAGAGTTAATTGAATTCTTGTAAGAAACACTTAAAATACTGCAATTAAGTTTGATACTCAGCAAGGGTGGGTTTAAATGGAATGGAGGGTCTTGACCTGGCTTTAAAAAATTGCCTCTTTACTCTCATATTATAATTTACTAAATACTCTGCAAGTACAATTGCTTGTGGTGCAGTCAGAAAAATCATATTTGAATGAAATAGATGAAAGATGTGGGCTTAGGAGGGAAATATATACGAGTGATAAGGAGGGTAAAAACACACATTTAATTCTAAATGTCAAAACACTTTTAATGTTTTATGTTTACTGACTGCCAATGTTGACAGACCTGATTGAATGGAACTTTATTCTTGCTGAAAACACAACTTCTATTCAAATATAAATTAGATTCATCACCAGGAGATATTTGAATTTTTGTTTTAAAAAATCACTTTTCCAAATTTACTGGCATGATACCAGAAGTTCTTTTAAACCATGTTTAAGCAGTATTCAACAGTATTTGGAAAATGCTAGGTACTGCTACAGGTAGTCCACTAGTCCTCTTCAATGCTACCACTGTCTCCAGCTTTAATCATCATCGACTGTTGGCTTTATCGTTACACCTCTTCTTATCTGACCCCAGCCAATTAAACTGTGAAAGAAAGTAAGTTAATTAGTCATGTGAATGAAACAATGCATGTTAATAGTTTATTCAACTGTAGAATGATATTAACAATCGATTCTAATCTACTTTCTGGAAGGGATCACTTGCCAGGTTGCCACCTCCTCTTGCTTTGCTCTGCTCTCCCTAGTTCAAAGGTAAATTATACTGTCCCTATCGGTGTAGTAGGGATGTAGGAAATGTCGGTTAATTCAGAATAGAAAACAGAGGAGACCAGACCTTCATGGTCGGTATGGTTTGGTAGCATACTAGGTGGTGTATTTACCAACAAAAAAGTAGGAACGAAAGCAATGTGATTCCACAGAACTTGAGCATTGCTCAAAAAAGAGACATGGTGATGAAGCTTTTGTCTTGTCCTCATCAGGACAGATGCAAGAATAAAAAAATTCAAGGGTGCCTATTGGTTAGCAAAAGTCTGCTCTGATTGGACCTGGCATTGCCATTTTAATTTGATTTGATTTATTGTCACATGTATTAACAGTGAAAAGTATTGTTTCTTGCGCGCTATACAGATAAAGCATACCGTTCATAGAGAAGGAAACGAGAGAGTGCAGAATGTAGTATTACAGTCATAGCTAGGGTGCAGAGAAAGATCAACCTAATGCAAGGCAAGTCCATTCAAAAGTCTGACAGCAGCAGTGAAGAAGCTGTTCTTGAGTCGGTTGGTGCGTGACCTCAGACTTTTGTATCTTTTTCCCAACGGAAGAAGGTGGAAGAGAGAATGTCCGGCGCGTGGGGTCCTTGATTATGCTGGCTGCTTTGCCGAGACAGTGGAAAGCATAGACAGAGTCAATGGATGGGAGGCTGGTTTGCGTGATGGATCGGGCTAAATTCACGACCTTATGTAGTTCCTTGCGGTCTTGGGTAGAGCAGGAACCATACCAAGCTGTGATACAACCAGAAATAATGCTTTCTATGGTGCATCTGTAAAGGTTGGTGAGAGTCGTAGCTGACATACCAAATTTCCTTAGTCTTCTGAGAATGTGGAAGCGTTGGTGGGCTTTCTTAACTATAGTGTTGGCATGGGGGGACCAGGACAGGTTGTTGGTGATCTGGACACCTAAAAACTTGAAGCTCTGGATTGTTTCTACTTGGTCCCTGTTGATGTAGACAGGGACATGTTCTCCTTTGCGCTTCCTGAAGTCGATGACAATCTCATTCATTTTGTTTACATTGAGGGCGAGACTATTGTTGCTGCACTGGTTCACTAGATTCTCGATCTCATTCCTGTACTCTGTCTCGTCATTATTTGAGATCCGACCCACTACAGTGGTGTCGTCAGCAAACTTGAAAATCGAATTGGAGGGGAATTTGGCCACACAGTCATAGATGTATAAGGAGTACAGTAGGGGGCTGAGAATAGAGCCTTGTGGGGCACCGGTGTTGAGGATGATCGTGGAGGAGGTGTTGTTGCCTATCCTTACTGATTGTGGTCTGAGAGTTAGAAAATGGAGAATGCACCAGGGAATAACTGTTCCACCAAGATTATGATTAATTCAAAAAAGGCACAATCTCTGGACACGTTCTTTCTGCTTGCAGAGGACAGGTCTCGTAGCTTCTAGCAACGCTATGTGATTAGCCACATTGCGAGCCTAACTGAAAACAAACTGGATGTTGGTCGATTCCACTAGATAGTTCAGCAAATGATATCCAATTGCAGAATCACATATAACATTATCTTCTGAGTTTTGCAAGCAGAGGCTGGTTAAGTACAAAGAACAAAGTAACTTACAGCACAGGAACAGGCTCTTCGGCCCTCCAAGCCTGCACTGACCATGGTGCCTGACTGAACTAAATCCCCTACCCTTCCGGGAACCATATCCCTCTATTCCCATCCTATTCAAGTATTTGTCCAGACGCCCCTTAAAACTCACTATTGTATCTGTAGTAAGTTCCAGGCACCCATCACCCTCTGTGTAAAAAACTTGCCTCGTACATCTCCTTTAAACCTTGCCCCTCGCACTTAAACCAATGCCCCCTGGTAATTGACTCTTCCACCCTGGGAGAAAGTTTCTGACTATCCACTCTGTCCATGCCCCTCATAATTTTGTAGATTTCTATCAAGTCGCCCCTCAACCTCTGTCATTCCCAGTGAGAACAAGCCAAGTTTCTCCAACCTCTCCTCATAGCTAATGCCCTCCATACCAGGCAACATCCTGGTAAATCTTTTCTGTACCCTCTCCAAAGCCTCCACATTCTTCTGGTAGTGTGGCAACCAGAATTGAACACTATATTCCAAGTGCAGCCTATCTAAAGGTTCTATAAAGCTGCAACATGACTTGCCAATTTTTAAATTCAATGCCCCGGACGATGAAGACAAGCATGCCGTATGCCTTCTTGACTACCTTCTCCACCTGCGTTGCCACTTTCAGTGACCTGTGTATCTGTACACCCAGATCCCTCTGCCTATCAATACTCCTAAGGATTCTGCCATTTACTGTATATTTCCTATCTTTTTTAGAACTTCCAAATGCATTACCTCACATTTGTCCAGATTAAACTCCATCTGCCATCTCTCCGCCCAAACTTCCAACCGATCCATGTCCTGCTATATCCTCTGATGGTCCTCATCGCTATCCACAAATCCACCAACCTTTGTGTCATCCGCAAACTTACTAATCAAACCAGTTACATTTGCTTCCAAATCATTTATATATATTACAAATAGCAAAGGTCCCAGCGCTGATCCCTGAGGAACGCCACTTGTCACACCCCTCCATTCAGAAACGCACCCTTCCACTGCTACCCTCTGTCTTCTATGACCGAGCCAGTTCTGTATCTACCTTGCCAACTCACCTCTGATCCCATGCGACTTCACCTTCTGCACCGGTCTGCCATGAGGGACCTTGTCAAAGGCTTTACTGAAGTCCATGTAGACAACATCCACTGCCCTACCCTCTTCAATCATCTTCGTCACTTCCTCGAAAAACTCGATCAAGTTTGTGAGACACGACCTCCCCTTCACAAAACCATGTTGCCTCTCACTAATATGTACACTTATTTCCAAGTGGGAATAAATCCTGTCTCAAAGAATCCTCTCCAATAATTTCCCTACCACTGATGTAAGGCTCACCGGCCTGTAATTACCTGGATTATTCTTGCTACCCTTCTTAAACAAAGGAACACCATTGGCTATTCTCCAATCCTCTGGGACCTCCCCTGTAGCCAGTGAGGATACAAAGATTTATCTCAAGGCCCCAGCAATTTGCTCCCTTGCCTCTCTCAGTATTTTGGGTATATCCCATCAGGCCCTGGGGACTTGTATACCTTAATGTTTCTCAAGAACTCCAATACCTCCTCCTTTTTGATCTCAACATGACTCAAACTATCTACACACCCTTCCCCAGATTCATCATCCACCAAGTCCTTTTCTTTGGTGAATACTGACACAAAGTACTCATTTAACACCTCGCCCATTTCCTCTGGCTCCACGCATAGATTCCCTCCCCTGTCCTTGAGTGGGCCAACCCTCTCCCTGGCTACCCTCTTGCTCTTTATATATGTATGGCCCATATTCTGCCGACTGCGAACATACAAAAGGATGTCTGTTTGATATGATTCACCGCCAGTCGTTGGGACATATGGCCTACATACCTCGCATTGCATTAGTACTGAAGCTCATTCACCACATTATTCATTTCTGTGGTAGGTAGCCATGTTTTTGGCTTGAAGGCAGCATCCTGTTAATGAAAATTACCACTCATATTGCTACGGCATTATAGCAGCGTGAAACGGATCGCTTAACCTGTTGCTCAAAGTTTGATATACCTTGAGCTTCCTGGGTAATTTGAAGTAAGCTGTCAAGCATTGATTTAAAATGATGTATAGGACAAGCATTGATCTAATCAAGTGAGCTATTATCATGCAGGATAGCTTTGATGCACCCTATTTCAGTCTCAAGCTTGCACTGAGCAAATGGCTCGGGCCTATTTACGAGGACCACTAAGCACACAGCCCTGCTTGAAAGCAAGTAACAAAATTATTTTAACCTTGCGTGTAACTAGCTGCCGTGTGATTTGTTCTGATGGTTCACTGCGTCTATGTTAGGGCTGCCCAAGACACGCAAAAGCGGTGTCCAATTATGCCCCATTTTATCTTGAAAGCAAGTAACAAAATTGTTTTAGACTTGAGAGTAACCAGCTGCCATGTGGCATATATGATTTGTTCTCTCAGTTCATTGCGTCTATGTTAGGTCTGCCCAAGACACGGAAAAGTGATGTCCAATTATGCCCCATTTTATCTTATTGACTGGCATAACATGAATTGGTCAAATGGTTGAGCGAGTTAACAAAGAAAGAACAAAGTACAGCACAGGAACAGGCCCTTCAGCCCTCCAAGCCTGTGCCAAATATGATGCCCTAACTTAAAAAAAACTTCTGCCCTTACTCGGTCTGTATCCCTCTATTTCCTTCCTATTCATGTACCCATCCACATGCTTAAATGTTGCTCATGTGCCTGCTTCCAATATACCTTCTGGTAGCACGTTCCAGGCACCCGCCACATCTCCCTTAAACTTTCCCCCTCTCACCCGTGCCCCCTTGTAAATGACACTTCCACCCTGGGAAAAAGCTTCTGACTATGCACCCTGCCTGTGCCTCTCAATCTTGTAGACCTCTATTAGATCTCCCCTCAGCCTCAATCTTTCCAGTGAAAACAATCCTAGTTTATTCAACCTCTCCTTATAGCCAGCACCCTCAAGACTAGGCAACATCCTTCTTTGTACTCTGTCCATAGCTTCCATGTCCTTCTGGTGACTAGAACTGCACGCAATACTCCAATTGCGGCCTAACCATGGTTTTATGTAGCTGCAATATGATTTCTCAACTCCTGTACTCAATGTCCTGGCTGACGAAGGCGAGCATGCCATATGCCTTCTTAATTACGTTGGCCACCTGAGTTGTCATTTTTAGTAAACTGTGGACCTGAACGCCCAGATCCCTCTGTATGTTAATGTCCCGATGGGTTCTGCCATTTATCGTGTAATTCACACCTAAATTTGATCCACCAAAATGCATTACCTTGCATTTTTCCAGATTAAATTCCACCTGCCATTTCTGTGCCCAAGTCTCCAATCTATATCCTGTTTTATCCTCTGACAATCCCCGGCACTATTGGCAACTCCACCAATCTTCGTGTCATCCGCAAACTTACTAATCAGACCACCCACATTCTCCTTCAGATCATTTATATATACTACAAACAAGAGGTCCCAGCACTGATCCCTGTGGAACACCACCAGCTAAAGATCTCCATTCTGAAAAACACCCGTCCAACGCTACTGTCTTGCATAACCAAACCAGTTCTGCATCCATCTAGCCAGCCCACCCCGAATTCCATGTGATTTTAGTTTTTGTACCAGTCTGCCATGTGATACATTGTCAAACACCTTACTAAAGTCCAGAAAACTACACCCACAGCCCTTCCCTCATCAATTTTGTCACCTCTTGAAAAAACTCAGTTATCAACAGTTGAGTAGCTTTTTCCACAGATACGGTGAAAA
Source organism: Mustelus asterias (assembly GCF_964213995.1). Taxonomy (NCBI): domain Eukaryota; kingdom Metazoa; phylum Chordata; class Chondrichthyes; order Carcharhiniformes; family Triakidae; genus Mustelus; species Mustelus asterias. The sequence continues at coordinate 38,777,098 of NC_135817.1, forward strand.
ATTCCTTCATTTTGTGAAGACTATTTAAGGCCTGCATATCAATAGCAATGCAGTATCCATGTGCTCATTTGATAGTGAGCCTTTTCACTATTGTACTGTTCAAGAAAATCGTATACACTTGCGCCACATCACGGCAATCTAGACATGCTACCATTTTCTGAATTTGTATTCATTGAAGTTATGAACTTAGCAACTCTATCACAGCTTTAATGATACCAGGTATACTCAAATACATGGGTGTTGCCATGAGATCTCTCTAGATCATGGTCTCACTGACACTTTTGTCAGTTTCCGCAAGAAACGTGTTTTTAATGGCTGAGAAATCTGCAAATGGGTTCTTTACTATAGTGTACCGCAAGGTTACCATCACTGGTCAATATGCCTAGGATTCCTACAATTCCACCTGCACAAGATTGGCCTCATCAGCAACCTCATAAATAGGGCACGAGCCATTTGCTCAGCATGCAAGCTTGATGCAAAAATAAGGCACATCAAGGCTATCCTGTAGCATAATGGCTACCCCGATTAGATCATTGCTTCGTAAACTGACAAATGAGCGTGAAGCCATTGCTCGAGTGTTGAGTCTACTTGAAATTACTGTGGTAGAGGAAGGTACCTAAAAAGAATCTGAGCAATAGGTGAAACTAGCCGCTTCACTCTACTACTATGTAATAGCAACATAACTGATATTTTCCATTAACAGATGCTACTTTCAAGCCAAAAAACGTTCAGCTCATCACAAAATGAGGAAACATGGTATATGAATTTCAGTACTGGTGCAATGCCAGGGACGCAGGCTGTCTGTTCCAACAACTGGCAGATCATATCAATCAACAGGTCCCTTCGGCTGTTTGCAAATAGAGTGTTGACTATACGGCACGGTAGCACAGTGGTTAGCACTGCTGCTTCACAGCTCCAGGGTCCTGGGTTCGATTCCCGGCTCGGGTCACTGTCTGTGTGGAGTTTGCACATTCTCCTCGTGTCTGCGTGGGTTTCCTCCGGGTGCTCCGGTTTCCTCCCACAGTCCAAAGATGTGCGGGTTAGGTTGATTGGCCAGGTTAAAAAAAATTGCCCCTTAGAGTCCTGGGATGCGTAGGTTAGAGGGATTAGCGGGTAAAATATGTGGGGGTAGGGCCTGGGTGGGATTGTGGTCGGTGCAGACTCGATGGGCCGAATGGCCTCCTTCTGCACTGTAGGGTTTCTATGATTCTATGATTCTATACTCAACCAGCCTGTGCTTGCAAAACACAAAATGTGCAACATTAAATGTGATTTGCGAATGGACAACACTTCCTGAAGAATCCTAAGTGCACTATGAATCACACCAACAACCAATTTAAGATTATCATTTGGCTTGCAATGTGGCACACTTACTTGTTAGAAACTACATATATTCATATACAGGGATATGTCCTCTGAAACAAAGAACCTGTCCAGGCATTGCAACTTTTTGAATTTAAAAAAAGCATGGGATGGCGGCGGGGGGGGGAATAAACACCTCGCCCGGATTTAACTTGCTCAACCAATCAGCATCCTCTTCTCATGCAGTAAAAATTATTGCTTCCTTTGAAATGTGGCATTCTTATGTCTGTCTTCATGAGTGTAAGACAAAAAGCTTCAACAGCATGTCCCTTTTTTTAGCAGTGTAATTCTTCTATGATTCCGAGCACAATACAAAATTAACAAAGTCTGTCAATTCCAATTTCTATATTAGTCTGCACCATCAGAAACAGTAACAGTTTGAAAAGATCTCCCTTCAGATCTCTCTGCATTATAACCATTCTTGTGGGCAAATAAGATAGTTCCACCAAGGTGCTTGCTAAATTCAGCCGAGATGCTTGTGGTCATTTAAAGCTGCCTGGGCAATTTGGCATTTAGTTTTCCTTCATTGTTGAAAAGTGCCAGGTCTGGAGCTGGCACTTACGAGCTGTGAACTATGGGCCATAGCTTACATTTCATGAACTTTGGTACACCTGGAATACAGTCATTATTTTGAAAGTGCTCAATTTTTATACTTGCAATATAATAGGCTTTTAGCTACAACATTGCTTTTTAAAGGAAAGGAACTTCAGTTTTTCTTTTCAATTATCTTTAACACCAAGAAGTAACACTCCATTTCTGCACAAAATGTTGATTTTCTTTTCTTCCCAATGATCTTCAAAAATGTGTTATACGTGATTATTCTCAGTGGGATGCTTCGGACAGAATCAATTTGGAAACCATTAAAACAAATTTATAAAACTTATTAGGAAGTTTAATTTTCAAGGTGTACAAAAATGTTAACTTCCAAAATTTCCTTCAAATGTTTTAATACTTTTGCCATTTTATTTACTCACCGCCAATGTTTCTCTACTCTTCGGCTAAGGGCAATCTTTTCACCAACTTCTGTACACACTGGATTTGTGAGGACTATCTTCCCCAAGTCAGCCTTTACAGCACTGACTCTTCCTCCAGTAGAAAGGGATCCTATATTTACCATTAACACCTCATTTTTGGATAGTTTTTGTACCTAGAGGGGAAAAAAAAACACTTCTACGTTAAAATGCACAATAGTTTGTCACCTATTTGATAACTAAATGAAATTCCACTATTAAAATACACATACATGGTCCAACAGTCAATAATCTATTTGCACTTTAAATACAAAATCATAGGATACTGAACGAAATGTTCATTTTAACTACTGCAATGGAACAAGAACTACCACTGCATTATTTATTTGTACCTCCACTGAGTTCGAGTTCTAGACATTTTTATCAATCAAATCACATTTAATTTTCTGAACTTCATATACTAAGTTTGAGCAGTTTGATATATTCAGAATGTATTCTCCCAAACTGTGTGTTTTTATTACAGATATTCTATTTCAAAATGTGGAATATAAGAACATAAGAAATAGGAGGAGTAGGCCATCTGGCCCTTCGAGCCTGCCCCGCCATTCAACAAGATCATGGCTGATCTGAAGCGATCCGTGCACAACGGAACCGTGCACAACATTGAACTCACCTTTGCTGCTTTCTTGTCTCCTTCTGTACGTACACCCAGCAATCGCCTGAGAAGAAAATAAGAGATTTCCAGCTCTGTGAAGATTTCTGGGAGAGCTCCCACAGCACCAAGCACCTGTCCCACCATACGATCGGCACGGCACAGAGTTGGGTCAATTTTTGTTCCAACACCTAAAATAAAGAGTAACTAATATTGAACACTTTTTCATCTTGCTGGAGTTTTCCATTTCTAGTTATGAGTTACTTTGAGAACTCAAGTGAAGCATTTCCCCATGAGATTACTTTCTGGCCCCCAATCTATGGGAAAACATGCCTGCCAAATATGGTTGATTACCCATCGGTCTGAAGTAGCTTCTGGAGACGTTCAACGGAAATGCAATTCTTTCCAGTTTCTTAGTTGTATTTAATCAAGACCAAAGAGATGAATGGTTGAAGAAATATATTTAAGTTTTATTGGAGCATTTACCAGTATCCAATACTGAGGAATGTGAATAGTCAACCCTTTAAAAAGGCATTCATGAGTCCTGATTCAATTTAAACCATTGAGAAATTTGTGGCTACCGTACAGTTGACTGCAACAATAGTTGACAATGTTCAGTGTAATAGATACAAAACTAAAACCTGACTCCTCTGTAGTTAAACTGTCAATATTCCATTGTAAATTGGTTAGGCCACAACATGCTTTTAACAGATGTTCAATACTGTGTGGAGATTAATCAATTGCAATATGGGGGAATCGTCTCAATCTTAACAATCCCACTTCAAACAACAGGAAGGAGTATTACAGTTTAACCAGACAAACTAATAATTGTACAGATTCTAAGACACTTCTAAACATCAAAAAGCTCAACTAGCAGTATTATTCTAGTTTGTAGTTTTAAAATAAATCGGCCCTCCAATTTTTAAGTTTTATTTCACTGAACTGAAAACCTTGAATCAAATCAGCTTAAAGAACAAAATATTTCTAATCAGATAACTTTTGGCTTAATCAGCACATAATTTAATGATAAATAATGAACACCAAAAGTTTTTTTTATTAAGCATAATAAAGATTAAAGGCGAATCAATACTATATAATTGCAAAATGTTCACCGCCATACATGGTGAATGACCTTGTGGATGATATCAGCAATGTGCTAACATTGACACTTACAGGATTTTCATCAGGTAAAACCTCAAAATGGAGAGGCTTAAGTGAAACATCCTCCTTACCAATAAGGCCACCGGGTACAGCAAACTGGAGGTCATTATGTTCTGCAAAGAGTGACACAATCTTTGAAAAGATGGGTTTGCACATAAGCTTCCCTTCATGGTCTTTTGACACAATACCAGGCCGAACTTCAAGTTCCTGTCCTACCTGTAGAAAGAACATATGAAATCCTGCAGACTTTGGTGTATAAATTAAATTACATTATACATTATTACTAGACTTGTATTGTCAAAGCTGTGCTGTCAGACAGATTTTGCTCAGAACACTTTTTATGCCAACTTCTATCTAACTATCTAACTTCTAAACAGATGATAATGGATAGGCAATGGCAAACATTCAAGGAACGCATGGGGGAACTGCAGCAACTGTTTATTCCTGTTTGGCACAAAAGCAAAATGGGTAAGAAGGCCAATCCATGGCTTACAAAGAGAATTAGACCTAGCATCCGATCCAAGGAAGAAGCATACAGATTGGCCAAGAAAAATAATAGGTTTGAGGATTGGGAGTAATTTAGAATTCAGCAAAGGAGGACCAAGGGATTGATTAAGAAGGGAAAAATACAGCATGAAAGTAAGCTTACAGGGAACATAAAGACTGACACTAAGAGTTTCTATAGATACATGAAGAGAAAGAGGTTGAAGACAAATATAGGTCCCCTACAGATAGAAACGGGGGAATGTATAATATGGGGACAAAGAAGTGGCTGAGTAACTGAATACATACTTTAGTTCTGTCTTCACAAAAGAGAATACAAATCAGATACCAGAAATGTTGGAGAATGCAAGATTTAGTGACAGGGAAGAACTGAAGGAGATCAATATTCGTAGAGAAATGGTGCCGAGAAAACTGATGAGATTGAAGGCGGATAAATCCCCAGGGCCTGATAATCTACATCCCAGAGTACTTAAGGAAGTGACTCTAGAATGCATTGGTGGTCATCTTCCAGGATTCTATAGGCTCTGGAACAGTCTCTGCAGATTGGAGGGTAGCGAATGTCACTCCAATATTCAAAAAGGGAGGAAGAGAGAAAACAGTGAATTATAGACAGTAAGCCTAACATGGGTAGTGGGGAAATAATCGAATCCATTATTAAGGACTTTAAGCAGAGCATTTAGAAAGCAGTGGCAGGATCAGACAGAGTCAGCATAGATTTATGAAAGAGAAATCATACTTGACAAATCTGTTGGAATTCTTTGAAGATGTAACTAGTAGAGTTGACAAGGGGGAACCAGTCGATGTGGTATATTTGGACTTTCAGAAAATGTTTGATAAAGTCCCGCATAAGAGATTATCGTGTAAGAGGAATATTTGGGGCAAATGGGATTAAAGGTTATGGGGAGAAAGCAGGATTAGGCTATTGAGTTGGAAGATCAGCCATGATCGTGATGAATGGCGGAGCAGGCTCCAAGGGCCAAATGGCCTCCTCCTGCTCCTATCTTCTATGTTTCTATTCCTTAAAAGGCGGAAACCTCAGTAGGGCAAACTTTACAAGAGATTTAATACAATTTTAATAGGCCATATTTCCGTATAATGGCTCCATAGTGGAGAAGGGCCCTCAACTAACTTCCATACATGCACTTGTGACTAGACCTCTGGATAGGGGTCATGAAACAACTTAATCAGTCCCTTCCCTACATCTCGGGCACATCAAGGCACCCTCGTGGTATTTGAACTCTAAGCTTCATGCCAACTGAGTCAGGGTTTACATTGTATTATCAAGAAGACCACTCCAAATTAAATCCCATGGCAAGATTTGAACACAGTAAGAAGTCTCACAACACCAGGTTAAAGTCCAACAGGTTTATTTGGTAGCAAAAACCACTAGCTTTCGGAGCGCTGCTCCTTCGTCAGGTAAGTGGGAGTTCTGTTCACAAACAGGGCATATAAAGACACAAACTCAATTTACAAAATAATAAGATTTGAACCCATGGCCCCACAGCATTAGACTGGGCTTCTGGATCATTAGTTCAGTCTGAGGTGGACTAGATGGCATTGACTTCCCAAATTTCAAAGGTGAAAACATGTAAAGATTCTTAAGAATGATACCAGAAATGCAGGGTTATAGTTATGAAGAAATATTCAATTTCTTTTACCCTCCAGAATGGTAGTGGACAATTAATCAGCTAATTGGAAGAGGAAGTTCCACAAATGTCCCCATCCTTGATCACTGGGGAGCCCAACACATCACTGCAAAAGCATTTGCAACCATCTTCAGCTAAAAGTGCTGCGTGGAGGACCCATCTTGGTGTCCTCTCGAGGGCTCAAGTATCACAGATGCCAGTATTTAACTAATTTGTTTTACTTCACATGATATCAAGAAATGACTGAAGGCACCAGATCCCGCAAAGGCTATGGGCCCTGACAACATTCTGGCAATAGCACTGAAGACTCGTGCTCCTTAACTAGCCATGCCCCGAGTCAAGCTGTTCAGTATAGCCACAACACTGGAAAATTGCCCATGTATATCCGGTCCAAAAAAAGCAGAACAAATCTAATCCAGCCAATTACCACCCCATCTATTTACTCTTGGTCACCAGTAACGTAATGGAAGGTGTTCCTCGCCACTCAGCTCTTGACTTCATGACTGCTTTGGTCCAAACATGGAAAAATGGAGCTGAACTCCACAGGTGAGGTGAGAGTGACTACCCTGACCTACCTACCTAATCCCATTTACCAACATTTGGCCCATAGTGTTGAATGTTATGTTATTTGCCAAGTGCTCATCCAGGTACTTTTAAAGGATGTGAGGCAACCGACCTCTACCACTTAACCTGCACATCTTTGGGCTGTGGGAGAAAACCGGAGCACCAAGTGGAGGAAACCCATGCAGATACGAGGAGAATGTGCAAACTCCACACAGTCACCCAAGGCCGGAATCGAACCCGGGTCCCTGAAGCTCTGAGACAGCAGTGCTAATGGCTGTGCCACACCCAAAGTGGCTTTACAGATTTTAAAATTGTCCAAATGATTGGCTGGACTGGTTTTAATAATCTTGGAAAGAGATTTTCCACACTACTTTATTTCCTTATTGTCCCTTTGTTTTCATGCCCCTCCAAACAAAATTACATGGCTGGAGAAGTGGGATTTGGAAATATCTCGTTATGATTCTCCAGATCAGGAGAATGGAGCAAGCTTGATACACCAAATGGTCTTTTCTTCTCTTCTATTTCTGTATGTTGATAAAAGGGAGTAAACCGAAGTTGGAGGGTGCATCATCAAAACCAATCAAGACATATTCACTACTGAAACCGGAGCATTTGGAGGAATCCCATGCAGACACAGGGAGAAGTGCAAACTTCACACAGTCACCCAAGGCTGGAATCGGACCCGGGTCCCTGGAGCTGTTAGGCAGCAATGCTAACTATGCCACCAAAAGTGATTTCACACATTTTAAAATCGTTCAAAATGATCAGCTCGACTGGTTTTTAAATCATCCATTCAACTCATAGAATCCCTGGTCGCCCCATTGGGTCTGCACCAACTCTGTCTGACAGAGTACCGTATCTAGGTCTTTCCCCTGCTCTATCCCTGTAACCCCCAAATATTTACCATGGCTAATCCAACTAAATTCCGTATCTTGGGATACTAAGGAACAACTTAGCATGGCCAATCCACCTAACCTGCACAGCTTTGGACTGTGGGAAGAAACCGGAGCACCCTGAGGAAACCCACACAAACACAGCGAGAATGTGCAAACTCCTGGAACAAGCTAAATGTTATCACAAAACCAAGGAGCGTATCATTTTTTAAAAAAGTTCTATATTTAGTGTTGCATTTCGCATAAACCATCACTTAAAATACTGAGTCTTCAAAAGCATGACTGGTACTGCACAATGGTCAGCTGAGCAAGCAGCACAAGGCTTCTTCTGATAAGGAGATGCAGCAACTAAAAGCTCATTACTGCCACTAGCAGGAATTTGGGGGTACTGGAGACATTTGAAATGCACAAGTTAGTTTATAATAGAGGAATTGAAAACTAAAAATTTTATTAAGTTACAGCAACAAATAAATGGGTTCCATACCTATACAACTAATTGAACTCGTCAAGTGATCATTATTCCAAAACCCATCTGAGATGACCACAATCTCACTCCACCCCAATCCCGTTACTTTGATGAATATTTTATACCTTAAGCACTCCTTTCAGAATGCTGCCACCAGCCACACCACCTTTTAAATCATCTACTTCACAGCCAGGCTTGTTGACATCAAAGGATCGAATAACTGCATTAATACAAAGAAAAATGTAAAAGGAAATTAAGAATGCAACTTGCCTCAGCACCCCTCAGGACCAAGAGAAAAAGGAATAAAGTTTAAAAGCTTATTTATAGTGTCACAAATAGGCTTACATTAACACTGCAATGAAGTTACCATGAAAATCCCTGAGTCGCCACACTCTGACGCCTGCTCAGGTACACTCAGGGAGAATTTAGCATGGCCAGTGCACCTTACCAGCACGTCTTTCAGACTGTGGGAGGAAACCGGAACACCCGGAGGAATCCCACACAGGCACATGGAGAACATGCAGACTCTGCACAGACAGTGATCTGAGCTGGAATCGAACCCTGGTCCCTGGCACTGAGACAGCAGTGCTAACCACTGTGCCACAAATGCCCAGGATTCCAAAGATACTCAATGGAAATTAACAAAGATTGGCTAAATCCAGTATCTGATATTTAAGCAATGCTTTAATAAAATGCCACCAAGGTGAAAACAGTGAGCAGCAAAGAAAGAGAAGTTAAGAAAAATGACTAAGGCATCCAGGTTTAATTTTGAGGAACCTTTAAAAAGAAATAGTAACAAAACAAAAGGTTTAGACTAAGCATGTAAGAGTGTATTGCTAAAACAGCTAAAGGCTGTGAGACTAAAGGTCATAGTGGCAATGGCAGTGGAAAAGAAACCCAAATCAGAAGAGTAATGGGCACATACTGGAATGTCCCTATCTTCTGAATTCTTCTAAGTTGTTGTACACCCTCATACTAACTTAACTGGGATATCTACTGTAAAAATGATTAGTGAGATAAATTTTCTGATCAAAGGAATATCTATGTTAATCTATTACCAGGATCATATATCTTCAAAACGAAATCTAGCGCTTTTAGCAGAAGATTGTTTTTAAATTACCATTAGTAGTCCAGACCACCTAACTGCTATAGCTGAAGACCAGCTCAAACAGGAAAATAATGGAACAATAGCTCAAGAGCTGTGACAAAAACTGAACCAGGTGGCTTGAGTCATTAGAACCCTGGCGCTTTCCAAATTTGATCCAGACCCTGATTAGCCTGCAAGCTGTACAGTAAACTTGTATTCAATGTCAGTGAGGAAATGAAAGACATTAAGAAGAATACGGAAACAGATAAGACAGTAAGAAGGGGTAATGTCACATGAAAAGCATGGAAAATTCAGCATTAGGAGGCCACACAATCCCATATTTTCTTCTGGTCAAATTGAATCAGGCAGGCTTGAAAATCTTTTGCACATAACTACTAAGAGTATCAAAACTAAACTTAAAATATTCACAAAAGTAGAATTTTGTTGTACATTGATTGTATACTCCCCCACCACCGTCCCAGAAGGAACACAGTTCTATTTGTTTGAGCTTAAGTGGCGAAGAGTAAAGCTTACCAGACCTACCACTGTAAGCTTTCCATTGCTTGTTGAGCTAGCATATTAAGTTGCAGAGTCATATGAAACTGAATGGTAAGAATTACAGCTCCTAATGATAAATCTCAGGGATATGCCAGGCTAGCCAATTAACCTATAGCACCGTGCTCATATCTGGTACTAGATTATGGAGTCTGCTACAAAGGATGAACTCTTATTCCATCATGTGTGTCACCTTGGACTCGACTCAACTTCCAAGATTCAGTTTACCTCCTCAATTCCCTCATTCACAGCAAAAAAAGGGGGTCGATGGATATTTAACAACAAAGAAAGGGGAACCTCAGAAGCAAAAAGGTTGAGAATTCCAGTGTATTTTACAGTGGCTGACATCATAGCCGAGCTTGATTCTGTCCTTCATGCAATGGCAACAAATTTGATCACCAGCAGAAAGTCTGGTTGACTTCCATAGTCCTGGAATGTCCTGGCCAATTGCAAAACTCTTACTGCCAATCCATTTGAAATCAGTTAACTTAATACAGACAGGAGATCAATTGCAGTGATCAGTAACATGTACAAATTAGCACTTCCAGATAAAACACTAATGTTTAGAGGGGTGCTGCAATTATATATTCTCAGTTTAAGGAAAGAATCTTTTTCAAGTGAATTAGAAAATAGCAAGAAAACAATTTCAATATTTGCATACTTGTTTGTAATTACATATTTGATCCAGAAACCATCACAAATAATTCAATGTTTTAACAAACAAGGTAGATAAAACACTTACCAATTAGCCTTGGTTCAGAGATAAAGTCTCGGATGGGTACTGGAATTTTTTTTACAATATATTCGCACACTACTTCAATGTTATATTTTAACTGTGCTGAAATTGGAATAATTGGTGCTCCTTCTGCAACTGTACCTGCATATCAAGACATGAAAAGGCATTAAAAGTTATAAATCCAAAGAAAACACAGTAACAAAGCAAACTTTACAGTCCAGCAAACATCGCTGGTGGGAAAACTTGAAAAATTGAAACTGAAAGAATGAAAATGTTGAAAATCCAAAAAATGACATTTAATGAAGCATGGGCTTGGATTTGTTAATGGCAAACCATTTTTTATTGCCCAATGCTGCAATCTAAGCTTTAGTAATTTAAGATATGTACCTTAATGAAATTACAATATTGTCCTTCAGCAATACTTAAGTTTAAAGAAATCATCAGCTTCCACAATTTACACCCCACTTCTGCTAACAGAGTTCCAAGTGTCAGACTCTGAAAATATTCCACCCACCCCCGAATTGCAGTACCTCAATATGTTCAAATTATTAACTGAACAAACCTATGATCAGTTAAATTAATTATGTGTGCTACTTATCGTACTGACGCTTGCCTGCAGAATGATTTCCTCTCTAAACACGTCATCTGGTTTATGGTTCCTACTTTTCAAAAACATAGCCCTTTCAGTGATTTGTTTTGTACCCATTATAAGGATCATGCTCGAGTCAATTATCACCATTTGAAGAGAAACAGGGGAGTTTGCCTGGTACATTCCTAGATGGTGTTGTTTATATGGACTTTCAAGATGCATTTGACAAAACACCACATCATAGGCTTATTAGCAAAATTAACGCCCGTGAAACTAAATAGTGGCAGCACGGAAACAAAACTGGCCAAAGGAAATAAAGTACATTGTAGTGGTGAATAATTGTTCATTAGACAGGCAGGAAGCATACAGGGTTTTTCAGGGTTATTAGGACCACTGTTCTTTTTGATAAATATTAATGATCTGGACTCATGTGTATATAGTTTCAAAGTTTGCAGAAACATATTAAACAATGAGAATGATGGTAAGGCTTCAGGAGAACACAACTTGTAAAATTTGCACACACAGTTGAAATACTGCTCCTGAATCTTCCTACCAAAAATGGTAATTAAATGATGGCAGGACAAGTTGAGAAGGCTGTTAAAAAAGTACAAGATCATTTCCTTTAATAATAGAAGTAAGGATGTTAAGGCAAACACAGATTGGACCTCAGCTGGACTAAGGTGTTCAATTATGGGCACTACACTTTAGGAACGATGTCAAGGTAGAAGAGATTTTACAAGAGTGCTACTAAAGATGAGGGTCTTTAGTTATGTGGAGCAGCTAGTGTTTTCTTCCTTAGAGCAGAGAAGGCCAAGTGGAGATTTGATAGGTGTTAAAATCAAGAATGGTTTTGATCGTGTGAATAAGGAAACTGTTTCTAATGGCAGCAGATTCATTAAGCAAAGGATATAAATTTAAAGTGACGTGCCAAACAATCAGAGGTAACTCAGTTAATTGCAGTCTGAAATTCACTGTCTGGTGAGATTCTACAGTGTACTCCGAAGAAAGTTGGATAAATACTTGAATCAAAAAACTGACAAGGCTACAGGGGAAGAGGAAGTGTGATTAACTGAATAGTTCAAACAAACAGCAGACACAGGCCTACTATGTCAAATATCTCCTTCTGCTATATCATTCTACAATTCATGAAATCAAACAAGTAAAAATTGTTAAAGAAGTTTCATTTAGAGAAAACTTACCCTGAACAAAAGCAAGTATCTGTTCGTATTGTTCTTTTGCTTGACTTTCCTTTACAAGGTCAATCTTGTTCTGCAGAATCAGAATGTGTTTCAATTTCATGATTTCAATAGCAGCCAGATGCTCGGAGGTTTGAGGTTGAGGGCAAGATTCATTACCAGCTGACGGAAAGAGAAAGAAGCATTAACAATAGTACGAATGTTGACAATTCCTAGCCCTTGATACTTTATTGTTCCACTTCAATATTTACTGGATTAAAATTTAAACTGGAGAAAAGTAGTTGGGGAAAAAATAAACTAGGCACATGACATAATCAAACTGAAATATTATATATCAGCTTATCAAAGAAGCGCTACATTTATAGATTAATGAGGCCGAAAAGAAGCACATGTATGCAAAGATATAATTTCAAATACCTCCAACACTTAACCTGATCAGCATTACCCCAGCTAGTGAATTAAATGCCCTCATAACTCCGTAAAGGTCACTGTAAATTAGTTTGATCCTTTGTTGCTTGCTATTCATATGTATGGAGTGCTGGGAGTGGGAAACCTAGCTAACTTATTCTCTTCCTTAGCCAAGGATGCTGAAGCTAACTGTAGTGCCTGCACCACTGCACTGGCTAATTACCAAACACAACATAGCCCAGGATCATAGGACTTTTTAGGATCCTCAAGATTCAACAGCTACTAGACAAAACATCTTGTCACTAAGCCACCAGAAGAACTCTGTAAAAATTAAATCGAAAGTGAGCAAATATTTTATAATTTTCAAAAATTAGACGTCACCATGTCTCAGAGCTTGGCCCACTACCAATAATCATGTTTGGAAATCCTTTGACAGCCACCTCCTCAAATTAAACTCACCCACCTGGCCATTATTAGACCAATCCTGACACACTGAAGGGACGCACATTCTCTCTCCACTAAACAAGGCATTCTGGTCTTCAAGACAATTTAGAAAAGAACACCTGGGCGGCACGGTGACACAGTGGTTAGCACTGCTGCCTCACAACGCCAGGGACCCGGGTTCATTTCTGGCCTCAGGTGTCTGTGTGGAGTTTGCACATTTTCCCCATGTCTGCATGGGTTTCCTCTGGGTGCTACCGTTTCCTCCCACAGTCAAAAGATGTGCAGGTTCGGTGGATTGGCCATGCTATATTGCCCCTTAGTGTCATGGGATCAGGGGTGTAAATACGTGGGGTTACAGGTATAGAGCCTGGGTAGGATTGGTGTCAGTACAGACTCAATGGACCGAATGGCCTCTATCTGAACTGTAGGGATTCTCACTCTGGCCTCTTCACAAGAATTATTCTATTATTCATAAATAAATAGAAACTGCTATCTAATCAGTTTAAGTGCATTTGCCAAAAGAAGAGTGCTGTCGCCTGATAGATTGATATAATGATCATCGAATTACAGCTTCTGTTCTCTAACTTTGTGGATTAAAAACATTAGCATTCTTCAGCATCGCATATAGTTTTAACTCAGTTATCCAACACAGTTTTTAGGAGCGTAAACCCAAATCTTCTCCACTCCTGACAATTTACACAATCAAAATAAAGGTATGGAGCTGGATTGAGATTGGTGAAGTATGCTAAGGCAGCGTTTTTCAGGATTGCTTAAATAGTAAGGATCTGTCCACGGAAACTGCATTCAGAGTAGAATGCAGAAGAAATGATCATAACACCAAGAACATTCGACAGGTGATAACTACTGTCACTGTCCCAATTACCTATTAATAACAAAGCTGCATCCATGACAGCAGCTCCGTTCAACATAGTAGCCATCAAGATGTCATGCCCTGGGCAATCCACAAAAGACACATGCCTATAATAGAGGGAAACAAAATTTAAAAATCCCATAATTTAGTACAGACTTTTCTCCCCTACATCATCCCATTGAAAAGTAAAAAATGGACAAGAGTATTCTTACATGTGTTACCGTTTGACTAGAGAGACAAATGAAAAATCTGAAAGAAAACCACAAGCATTGCCTCATAAGTTATCATATTTAAAAATCACATCACTGCAACTCGGATGAAAGTGACAAAATCCACAAGATGTTTGGTAAATTTCAAAGGAGTAATAAATAACTTGGAACTATGAGCAAGATATTGTCAAGTTTCTTTTTAGATCAACATCACAAACAGTAACTTGTTCATGAACATTATCTTTAATGTCGAAAAATGGCCCTGGGTGTGATCTGACAAAAATGTTTTTTTATTTGTTTGTAGAATGTGGGTGCCATTGGCAAGATCAACATTTATTACCAATCCCTAATCGTACTTGAGAAGGTGATGGTCAGCAGCCTTTTTGAAGCACTGCGGTATATCACTCCACAGTGTTCTTAGAGAGTTCCAGGATTTTGACCCAGTGACAATGAAGGAACAGCAATAGATTTTCAAATGAGGATGATGTTTGGCTTGGAGGGGAATTTGCTGGGAGGGGTTTGGCTTGGAGGGGAATTTGCAGGTAGTGTTCCCATGTGCCTGCTGGCTGACCTTGTTAGTGGTAGAGATCACAGGTTTGAAAGGTGCTTTCGAAGGAGCCTTATTTAGTTGTTCCAGTGCATCTTGTAGATGGTACACACTGCTGTCTCTGTGCGCCTGTGGTGAAATGAGTGAATGTTTAAGGTGGCAAACAGGGTACAAAAAGTGCAGGGTGGTGTTGCCTGTGTGTCATCGGAGCACTCATCCAGACAACTGGCGAGTGTTCCATCACGTTCTTTACTCGTGCCTTCAAACGGCGAACAGGATTTGGGGAGTCAGGTGGTGAGTTATTTCTGCTGAATTCCCAGCTTGGACCTGCTCTTAGAGCCATATTATCGATACAGATGATCCAGTTACCTTTCTGGTCAATGGTGACCGGCAGAATTGTGATGCTGGGCGATTCAGCGAGGGTAATGGCAATGAAAATCAAGGAGAGATGGCTAGATTTTCTCTTTTGGAGATGGTCACTGCCTGGCACTTGTGCGGCACAAATGTTAGCAGCCACTTATCAATCCAATCCTGAATGGTGACCAGGTTTTATGTATTCGGGCATAGACAACTTGATTTAAAGAAATATTAGATAGGGTGATCAAACACCTGGTTCAAGAGCTGGATTTGAAGGAAGGTCTTAAACCGGAATAGGGAAGACAGAAAAAGGGAGTGCTGGGGAGGGAAGTTTTGGGAGGAAAATTCCAGAACAAAGACTAGATGTCTGAATGTGAAGCAAGGCAAAGTGAGGCCAGAATTAGCAGAGGGGGCAGTGCGCAGCAGAGAGATTCTAAGGTTGCAAGAGGTCACAGATGTCACAAGAGGTCATCATGAGATTAAATAAGGAAATTAATTTTTTTTAAAAATTGCAGCACCGGGGGACTAGGAACGAAAGTAGGACAACAATAATAGGACTAATGTATGAATGAGACTTGGGACAGTACTGTATTGGATATAGATATATAGGTGAAAAATGAGAATGAGGCCAAAACAGAGTTGGAAAGTTGAGTTTGAGGTGGGGATTCGATGCAATGGATCCAGTCAGGGCAAGAATCCATTGTGGAAAGGACCGGAAGGAGTGGAATTAAGTAAAACTAGTCTAATTGAACTCAGCAATAGAGCAAATACATTGTGATGTGCTAAAGGCTACAGAGGGTGAGGCAGGTGAGAGAATACACCTTGGAGAAAGTGATGGTCATTTGTGATGAGGTCTGCTTCAGTGATGAGCACAGAAACCTGATTCAAATATGGAGTTGCAAGGAAGATCATACAATGATACAACAGACTATTTGAGCCATCATGTCTCTTCAGCACTTTTGTAGAGCTATCCAATCAAACCCATTTCGCCCGCTCTTTCTACATAGCCCTGTAATCTTTTCCCTTAAGTATTAACCCAATTTTTTTTTTTTGAGTGTTACTACTGCATCTGGTTTCACCGCCCTTTCAGATACTGCATTCCAGAACAACTTGCTCTGTCAAAAAAACTTGTTTCCTCTTGTCTTGGCTAGTTCTTTTGTTAATCACTTTAAATCAGTGTCCTCTGACTCCCAACCCTTCTTCACTGGAAACAGTTTCTTTTTATTTACTCTATCAAAACCATTCATGATCTTGAACATTTCTATCAAATCTCCAGTTAGTGGCCATTAACATTTGAAAAGAAATCTGTACATCCAATCCACGGTGGCACAATGATTAGCACTGCTGCCTCACAGTGCCAGGGACCCAGGCTTGAATCCCACCTTGCGTCAGTCTGTATGGAGTCTGCACGTTCTCCCCGCGTCTGCGTGAGTTTCCTCCAGTTGCTCCGGTTTCCTCCCACAGTCCAAAAGACGGGCTAGTTAGGTGCATTGGCCATGCTAAATTCTCCCTCAAGTTACCCGAACAGGCGCCGCAGTGTGGCGACTAGGGGATTTTCACAGTAATGTCATTGCAGTGTTAATATAAGCCTACCTGTGACGCTAATAAACAATGGAACACTACTCTGAAGAATCACATGGACTCAAGACATTAACTCGGTTTCATTCTCCACAGATGCGGTCAAATCTGCTGGGTTTTTCCAGCATTTTCTTTTTTTATTTCAGATTTCCAGAATCTGCAGTATTTTGCTTTTGTTCACCGCTACTCCTTAGTTTCTGTCCCTTCACTACTTTTGCATCCATGCTTCCAGGAACATTGACAACAAGTCTATTAGTACAAGGTCTTTTGCAAGTTCACATACACAAGATCAACTGGCACTACTCCCCATCAACCTTTACTGTTCTTTCAAATAACTTGCTTATATCAAACAAACATAATTTGTCTTTGACAAATCTGTGCTGACTTTTAATTATTCGGCCATACATTTCTAAATGCCAATCAATTTTGTTCTAGATTACTGTCTCAAAGATACACACGGATTTACAAGGTGATAAGCTCACGGCCTTAGGAGAGGAAACTTTATGCAATCAATGATCATCTTTTTGAGCAGCTAATGACAGGTGTTTTGAAAGGGAAGGGTCAGTACCCAAAACTAGAAAACCATTTACAATGTCACAGATCTAATTGGACATTTGCAATAATTAGGAAAGCAAACATAGCACAGATAATAAGCAAAGCTTTTACTTATTAATAAATAACTTGTTTTTTAAAAAAAGAGCTATTAAAAGGAGCCAGTTCTAAAAATAAAATGCAATCAAATTGTGTATACTCATTTAACATTGCAAACTAGCAATATGTTACCAGAAAATTCCAAAAGCCTGCTGGAAAAGAGGCACACTGCCTGAACAAAGTGGAAGCCTTTGTGGGTCACCTCAGAGAGCTGCAACAGCCAGTAAAAACTGCTGCAAAACTTTACCAGATGTAGTCAATGGAAACCAAGTAATTGAAGACAGAGTCCAAAACAGTTCTCATTAGTGTGCAGGTGCTAGTGCTAAATCTTATCTATGACTTGCATTTAGTTTGCACCAACCTGACTAGCTTGAAATTTCCTTTGGTTCCAGGAATATCTGAAGGGAATTCATCTGGTGTGCTGCTACCACACGACCTGTAACAGTCAGGCCTTGGACAAGTAGGGTCATCAAGTTTATAAACCTAAAACAAAATTAGAACTAAATGAGTACAGAAAAAGTTTGAAATTTTATAAAAGTCAACAACCATTAAAGCTAAGGACTAGATTTTGTAACTGAAATAAATGCCAGCAAATTATTGGCCTAATTCACGGAAGCTAGGCTATCTTTCATAAAATTAAATCATTTAAGACTAATTTATCAACTGTGCGTGTTCTATCAATTATTTGCACTTTGAATGACAAGGGTGAACATGTCGAGGCTTCAAGTCACCCAGATTGCCAAACTCAAGAGAACAGTAGTTTTTCCACAATAACTGCTATTAGGCAATTTAGAGCTTCATAAAACACAGAATACCTGCAAATGATTTCTTAAAGTTACTTAATTACTTAAGAACTTCGGGAAATACAAAAATATGTGCCATTATCTTGATAATGTTATACTGAGGTGCAGCACAAAAAGTGTAATTGAAAAAAAAATACAGTTTTAAACAAACATGGTGATTTAACTGAACATGAATTACAAAGTGAGAAATATTATGCACTGCTCTTCATTTCTTTTACCTTTGCATTGGCATATCCCAGCTTGATAGTAATATTTCTTTCCAGTTCATTTTTAAATCGGACAGTCTGAACACCAGAAATTGCTTTAACTACAGTGGACTTTCCATGGGCTACGTGACCAATTGTGCCTAAGGGAAAACAATTTGTTGGAACACAAGTTAAGCTACTGTATGGCTTATGTACACAATTAACTTCAAAATCTGAACTCAAGCTTAGTCAAAAATAATAAAATCCCCATTTAGTTTATTAACTGAGTCGTCAAAAATGCAATCCAGTCATTGATCTCTTCGCCTCTTATTTACTGTGCCCATTTTCCTAAGCTACTGTAAAGTTCCATGAGATTTTTAACATAAAAGGTTCTTTATAACTTTAAGTTGCCAAATTTCAGATACCACAAAACTTTAAAATCTGTCCATTCAAACCCCCTTGTTGATCAGAGCACGTTTCTTTTGGCAGGCAGGACAGGGTACTCATGTCATTCTGTCCCATCTGAGTAATATTCAGGTTGCCCATTAAATTGGCCTAGGAATTGAACAAAGAGTGAAGAGCAATCTGACAGCTAGTCTTGTAGATAACCAGCTCAACACAACAATGCACATCATCTCAGGTACCCTCTGATTAACTCTACTCCCTGGCTCCTGGTCCTGGGCAAAATCTCACCCCCTCACATGAGGAGGGCGATTGCAACAGGAAAGCTCCCAAGCCGACTCAATCTTTCCTAAGTCAGTCCCGCCATCCCAGGAATCATTCGCTGCACTCCCTCTTTAGCAAGAACATCCTTCTCAGATAAGGAGATCAAAACTGCACTCAATATCCCAGATGTAGCCTCACCAAAGCCCTGTATAATTAGAACAAAACATCCCTGCTCCTGTACACAAATCTTCTCGCTATGAAGGCCAACATACCATTTGCGTTCTTTACCACCTGCATGCTTGCCTTTAGCAACGGGTATACAAGGACATCCAGGTCTCGGTGCACATTCCCCTTGCTCAATTTATAGCCATTCAGATAATAATCTTCCTATTTTTGCTACCAAATTGGATAACATCACATTTATCCACATTAAAATGCATCTGCCATACATTCACCCACTCTTCAGCTTGCCCAAATCACACTGAAGCATCTCTGTATTTTTCTCACAGCTCACCCTCCCACCCAGCTTAGTGTCATCTACAAATTTGGAGATATTGCATTTGTTCTCTCATCTAAATCATTCACATATGTTGTGAATAGCTGGGGTCTTAGCACTGATCCCCATGGTATCCCAGTAGTCACTGCTTACCATTTGGGAAAAGATCTGTTTATTCCTACTCCTCGTTTCCTGTCTGCCAACCAGTTTTCTATCCAACTCAATCTACTACCCCCAATCATGGTGTTTTAATTTTAAGTGGAGCTTAGAGCCTTCTCAAAGTCCAAATAAACCACATCCACTGGCTCCCCCTCATCAACTCTACTCGCTACATCCTCAAAGAATTCCTGTAGATTTGTCGAGCATGACTTCCCTTTCATAAATCCATGTTGAATCTGTCCAACTCTGCCAATGTTTTCCAGGTGCTTTACTATAAAATTCTTGATAATGGACTCCAGAATTTTCCCGACTATCAATGTTAGGCTGACTGGCCTATAATTTCTCCATTTCTCTCTACCTCCCTTTTTAAATAGTGGGGTTACATTAGCTACCCTCTAATCTGTAGAAACCATTCCGGAGTCTATAGAATCTTGGAAGATGACCACCAATGCATCTAGTATTTCTAGGGCCACTTCATTCAGTACTCCCGGATATAGATTATCTGGCCCTCGGGATTTATCAGCCTTCAATTTTCCCATTTCTCTACGAATAACTGATTTCCTTCAGTTCTTCCCTTTTACCAAACCCTGTGTTCCCCAACATTTTTGGTATATTGTGTCCTCCTTTGTGAAGACCAAAGTATGTATTTAGTTAGTCAGCTGTTTCTTTGCTCCCTATTATAAATTTGTTTCTGACAGTAAGGGACCTATATTTGTCTTCACCAATCTTTTTCTCTTCAACTACCGATAGAAACTCTAAGTTTTTATGTTCTCCGCAACCTTACTCTATTTGTCCATTTTTAATCTCTTGATCCTCCTTTGCTGAATTCTAAACTGCTCCCAATCCTCAGTTCTGTTGTTTTTTTCTGGTTAATTTATATGCCTCTTCCTTGGATCTAATACTCTCTCTCTAATTTCCCTTGCAAACCATGGATAGTTCACCTTTCCTGCTTTACTTTTGCGCCAGGCAGCAAAAAACAATTGTTGCAGTTCACCCATGTACTCTTTGATCATTCAGGTCCCAGTCTTTGTCAACCTGCTGCTTTAATTATAATCCCATTGAATTGTAAAACCAATTTGGGCTTTTCCACTGACGAGATTTTGCATTGATTAAAATGGCCAACTTGGAAGCCAACTTCCACTGACTTTCTTCAACATTTAAGGTGCTTACAACTGAATAGATATTTGCCGTTCACAGTTATGAATGGTACAAGGCCCAAGCAAAGTGAAGTGATTTCTCTGGAAAAATATTTAGTGTTATAATTATCATTTCAGGTTGTCTACTGCAATCACATACAATTTATAGATGAGTAAATAATACTCAAGGTAAATTTTCAACCAAAATAAGAAATAGTGGTAAGACTTAATTTTGTTTTGACCTATTTCAAGGGATCTCTTACTGAAACATGTATAGTGGTATGTGCCCTTGTACTTTAACTGGACACATTTAAAATGTCTTCATTGAAATTAGTACATAATTTGCCAAAAGAGTTCTGAAGTTGTCAAATGTGTTCAAGTGTTCCGCAGATTGAAAAGATCAAATTCCACTGGTTGAAATGAAATTTGGTACAGATTCGGTACAGATTCACAGCATAATACTTTCAAATTTTCCATCTTAATTAGTGCACACAAAAATTTGTGGAAAATGGAAATAATCATTAACTATATAATCTAACTATATAATTTTACAGGCACATTCTCTGTGGCAACGCCTCTACTAGATTCTACTTGCCAACCAATCAGCATTCTCTTCTCATACAGTATGAATTTGTTGTTGCCCCTGAACTTTCCTAATGAACTGTCCTGATGAGTGCAAAATAAAAAGCTTGAACAAAAAGTCACTTTTTTAGCAATACTAAAGTTCTGTATTACCAAATGACTATTTATATAATTAACATAGCTGGTGAAAAATGTCTTTTGAAATTTTCCAGGTACAACTTCCAACATAAGTCCACTCCACATAATACTTTTCAACACAATCTGCAGAATCTTGTTTTATATTTAAAGTACAGCAAACAGGAACTTAAAGACTTGTGATTAGGCAAATCAGATTTTTAAAAAAACATATTTATCATAAAGTTCAGCTTTATAAATTCAATTAACAATTAATAGAGTACTTCTTCCTCAAGATCTAACACATTCTGCTCAAAACAGGCATTATCTCCAGTAGAAAATGAACATTTAGGTAATCAAGAATGAGTCAAAATTATTTAATAACTCACCTATATTGATGGTAGCTTGCCTGCTGATAACTTCAGGAGAAAGGGGTGTTAATTTGGTAACATCCTGTAAAATAGAAGCTTTGGATCATAAACCATTAAACAATTCATGATTTTGCTTTTAGACAGATATGTTCATTATTCTGCCATTCACACTCACTCTGGATAAAGGCTTTTTTTTCTTCACTATGATTTTTCTTCTTCACTCTCTACCTTTTGTTCCATGGCACGTTATTTAATTTCTCCCACCCTCTATGCCAGACCTTCACTTGTGTTCTTCCACCACCCTCCCAACTTTCAATGGCATAAAACCCACCACATTCCTACTTTTCTTCAGTTCTGAAGAATCATATTTGACTTGAGGTGTTAACTCTCTCCACAGATGCAGCCAGACTAGTTGTGTATTTCAGCACTTTCCATTTTATGTCTTATTAGGCAACATTAGTAAAACACAGAGGGATTGTACATTACCCTCTGTCTTCCTCAAGTAAACTTAGACAAATAGAAATCCCAATTTGGGATTCTAACTTTATAGCTGAGCGCTTCAGTTTGGCTGTTACCAAGTTTGATGATATTTCTTATTTATTCTTCCCATCTAAGCACCTAACAATTGGCAGCCAGCACATTTCCTACTACCTTTCATCCTTCCAAACTTATTTTTTCTTCCTCAGTGTATATAAGCATTTTCTGCAAATCACCAATGTTTCAATTTGTCCACAACAGTTAAATGCAGATTATAAATTCAAGTCATATTTTGACAATGAATATGAATATTCAAAAACCAACACGTTAGCTGCCACTTTCTAAACATTTATGGATGGCACATTCATGTGAATGTGATTTGCCCATTGAATGCAGTGACTGATAGAAATCAGGAAATTACTTACACATTTCATTTATCACAGGATTTTTCTGGAAATTGACTAACTCCGTTTATTTGTCCTCAAAATGATCAGAGCACATAAAGTGCTATAATTGGCAACTTTCAAATGGCACTTTCTTCTGGGTCTCCCACTTTTCCAAACAATTATCCCCAAATTCTCTGTTAAACATGTAGAGGGTGCTCAGAGAGAGAGCAAGCTCAAAGAACAGTACCAATCTGGCTATTGGGCATATTGCAGCATCTAACCCAAATAATTATTTGGGCCTTAATGTCAGTCGATTTGTTTTATTTGACTGCAGGCAATGGTAAAGTAGAATAACGGCTCTTCCTCCAGAAGAGCAGAAGAAGTGGATTGGTACTTAGGCTGAAAATTCTCCCCACTGATACACCATTGGCAATGTGATCCACAACCCTGGTGCTAACCTGCTTATTTTTACCACCAGTCTCCTAGAATCTGCTCTGTTTTTGTCAGGTTTTCATGCTCCCCCTCGCCAACCATAGGTCTCACCACTTAAAATGGACAGTACCTTTGTCGGCTAAGATATGGTAATCATTAGCCATTAACATTAATTTGAATGTTGCCAACTATAGGACAAATAAGCTGAGTTAGTCAGTTTCCAGAAAATTCCTGTGATAAATGAATTGTTGACTAAGTAATTTCCTGATTTCTATCAGTCACTGCATTCAATGGGCAAATCATATTCACATGAATGTGCCGTCCATAAATGTTTAGAAACCTATCATATATTCTCTGGTCTCATTATACTTTTTCATTTTCTCATTGTGTCTTCTTTTGTCTGATACGATGATCATTTATCAATTAATCGTCACCAGTTCTCCTCACCGTTTTACAGCTCATCCTACTCCTTTTTCTCCTCCCCTTTTCTATCAATCTTCCCTTTTATAAATTGTTCATATGTAAAATCTTCCAGTTCTGATGAATGGAAATACCTGAAATGCCAACATTTTCTGTTTTTGTTTCAGCTTGTGATTATTGTTGCCTCTGTAAAGGATGCTGAAGTTAAAGTTGCTAAGTGAAAGAAAGTTGTTAACTTGAGCATACAGATGCAGAGAATTATTCTATACTTCCTACACCCCACCCCAGGCTGACCTGTCAATATGAGGACCAGATTAAGGCAGCAGCAAATGTCACTTTGTAAACATCTCACTGGACCCGAAAGTTAAAAGCATCATATATTCAAGAATGCAGCCATCCATGTCTCTACATCCAGATGAAAGATGAGATTGACATTCTGATACTCCATAGTGAGCCTCATATTTCCTGGGAAAGTAGCTTGTTTTGCTGCGAAAAATGTGGAGCAGTATTTTTTTTAGGTGGCAAGTATTTATTCAGTGAATAAGAGGGATTGCTGTATATAAAACAATCCATTAAGAATAAGAAAGAAGCTGATGGAAGGACGAGATGAGCCTCATCCCTTGTTTTCAAACCTCGCCAGGTCTTGCACAACTACGTAAGGTTGAAGATCACTGAAGTTGTGCATGCAACATCTTTATTTTGTTATCTACTCCTGTGCTCCTTCACTGTGGGCCCTTTTCACCCAACAAGCCTCTGCCCTCTGGGGTTTATTCCTCAAAATCCTCAGTCTTCCAAAATAAATGCTTCACCTGCTATTAGCATGATTCCCAAACTTTTTCTTTACCCACCCCTCCCATACTTGCCATCCACTTCACCTTTCTACTCTTTCAAGCGCTGAGATGGTATTCAATGAATGAACTGCCACAGAAATATAAATTTATTTCACATTAGCAGGATCATTGTGGGATTCACAGGAGATCTTATTGAATCTACTAGAATTAGAGCCTCATGAAATCTGAAACTGGTGTTTGTCAGATAGCTGACACAATTAGCAAAGAATGACTACATTGCACAAAGCTCAGTTTGAAAGTAGGAGTTACACTCGGAGAATTTTGAAATTGCCATTAAATGAGTAGGATGTTCTAAGTATTCAGGAGATATCAGATAAAATTCTGACGAAAGTATCAAGGAGATACTTAAAATCAAAACTGGAAAGAAAATTCTAGTACTGTACATCAGATGACAGAGGGACAGAAATAGGCCATTCAGTCCCTCAAGCATATCTGTTCTGTCATTCTAATAGATCATAAATGTTCCCAATTTACAAGTTTTTAACAATCTCTTGATCTTACGAAAATTTAATTGATCGACAGCAATCAGCCAACTCTGGTTGACAAATAACAATTGTGAAGCAACATTTCCTCAGAACTTGAAAGAAAAATCTGAAATTAAGCAACTGCTTTAATATAGATTCATTAATATATTTTCTACTTTGCAAAGCAATTAAACACCAACAGCATTTACTGATCAAAGACAACCATTCATTAATAATAATTCAATTATTTTACAGGTTCAATATCTGATCTGACAAATGTAGAACAAATGTACAACTGATAGAATGATACAGCAAAGCAGACAGCTAATTGGCGCATCGTCCCTATGCCAGCTCTTTGATGGAGCTGTCGAAATAGTCCCACTCCACTGTTCTTTTTCACAGCCCTGCAATATTCCGCCATCAAGTATTTATTCAATCCCCTTTTAGAAAGTTGCTGCTGAAACTGCTCCACTACCCTATCAAGCAGTATGCGACTGAGGTACCTTAAACCATCAGTTTAAGTCTGTGTTCTCTGGTTACCTATACTTCGGCTACTGGAAACAGCTTCAAGACCATTAATAATTTTGAACACCACTACCAAATCTTCTATTACCCTTCACGCCAGAAAACAACCCAACTTCTCCAGTCTCCCCATATAAAATGTCCCTGATACCATTCTATTAACCCTTCTCTGAATCCTCTCTAAGGCTATGAGAACTTTCCTAGAGTTTGGTGTCCAGAATTGAGCATGCACATTCCAGCTGAAGCAAAACCAGTGTTTTACAGATATGTTTTGTTGCAATCTTCCATCCACAAAAGATGACAGGCATGCAACAAACAACCCACAGTGGTGGGGTGTCCTCACTTGGTTCACCGGTAAAGATCTTCCTTGCTTTTATACCCTGTGCCTTAGGGAGTAAAGCAAGCTGGAAGTCGCAAGTAGAAACACAAAGTACTGGAAAAACTCAACAGGTCTGGCAGCATGTGGAGGGAGAGAGAGAGACAGAGAGTTAATGATAATATGGCAGCACGGTGGCACAGTGGCTAGCAATGCTGCCTCAAAGCACCAAGGACCTGTCAATTCCCAGCTTGGGTCACTGTCTGTGCAGAGTCTGCACGTTCTCCCCATGTCTGCGTGGGTTTCCTCTGGGTACTCTGGTTTCCTCCCACAACCCGAAAGACGTGCATTGATCATGCTAAATTCTCCCTCAGTCTACTCAAACAGGCACCGGAATATGGTGACTAGGGGAATTTCACAGTAACTTCATTGCAGTGCTAATGTAAGCTTACTTGTGACACCAATAAATAAACTTAAAACTGAACTGGGGAGGGGAGGGGGGTCTCTCATATGGTTTTAACCCACTTTCCACAGTTACCCTGCTGCCTGAGATTTGTGCATATCCACCCTCCAGTGTTAATGCAGCCCCTATTACAAATTAACAAGAGCTGGAGTACCAGTGGGCAGCAGCACATGGTGAGGGGGACAGAGAGAGACAGCTCCCTGTTCAGAACAATGAGAACTGGATCCCTTCGCACCAATGACCCCGGGCTCGGGATGTAGCAGAGTTTCGGGGGGCCGGGGACATCCCCGGCCCGGCTGCAGGTTAGACAGCGTCTCCACCACCTCAGAGCCACAAGCTGCTGCTCCTCCTCCTCCCTCCCCCGGGGCCGTCGCTCAGCTCAGCCCGCATGTGGACCCTATGTGCCGAGCTAGCCGGCTGTCTGAGCCCCTCTCCTCATCCCCCCGCGCCAGCCGAGCCGAGCCAAGCACTGACCAACGCGTTGAGATCCTGCCGAGCCAGGTGCGGCTGGCCCACGGTCACCCCGGCCTCGTCTCCTGTCATCCTGCCGCCCGGGCCCAACCGCCGCTCCCAGAATGATGCAACCCTCCAGCGACAACAAGAACAGACCGCGCCGCAAGATGGCCCTTCCGGTGACGGCAGGAGAGGCGCCAGTTTCAGCGCCCCCACCCTGTGGGACAACAGAAATGATGTGGAGATGCCGGCGTTGGACTGGGGTGAACACAGTAAGAAGTCTCACAACACCAGGTTAAAGTCCAACAGGTTTATTTGGTAGCAAATACCATAAGCTTTCGGAGCGCTGCTCCTTCGTCAGATGGAGTGGAAATCTGCTCTCAAACAGGGCACAGAGACACAAAATCAAGTTACAGAATACTGATTAGAATGTGAATCTCTACAACCAGCCAGGTCTTAAAGATATAGACAATGTGGGTGGAGGGAGCATTAAGCACAGGTTAAAGAGATGTGTATTGTCTCCAGACAGGACAGCCACTGAGATTCTGCAAGCCCAGGAGGCAAGCTGTGGGGGTTACTGATAATGTGACATAAATCCAACATCCCGGTTTAGGCCGTCCTCATGTGTGCGGAACTTGGTTATCAGTTTCTGCTCAGCGACTCTGCGCTGTCGTGTGTCGTGAAGGCCGCCTTGGAGAACGCTTACCTGAAGATCCGAGGCTGAATGCCCGTGACTGCTGAAGTGCTCCCCCACAGGAAGAGAACAGTCTTGCCTGGTGATTGTCGAGCGGTGTTCATTCATCTGTTGTCGTAGTGATGCAGACGCTACGACAACGGATGAATGAACACCGCTCGACAATCACCAGGCAAGACTGTTCTCTTCCTGTGGTGGAGCACTTCAGCAGTCACGGGCATTCAGCCTCGGATCTTCAGGTAAGCGTTCTCCAAGGCGGCCTTCACGACACACGACAGCGCAGAGTCGCTGAGCAGAAACTGATAGCCAAGTTCCGCACACATGAGGATGGCCTAAACCGGGATGTTGGATTTATGTCACATTATCAGTAACGCCCACAGCTTGCCTCCTGGACTTGCAAGCTGTCCTGTCTGGAGACAATACACATCTCTTTAACCTGTGCTTAATGCTCCCTCCACCCACATTGTCTGTATCTCTAAGACCTGGCTGGTTGTAGGGATTCGCATTCTAATCAGTATTCTGTAACTTGATTTTGTGTCTCTGTGCACTGTTTGAGAGCAGATTTCCACTCCATCTGACGAAGGAGCAGCGCTCCGAAAGCTTATGGTATTTGCTACCAAATAAACCTGTTGGACTTAAACCTGGTCTTGTGAGACTTCTTACTGCGGACAACAGAAATACAACAACCTCTTCACCCCCCGCCCCCCCCCCCCCCCACACCACATTGTCAAATAGAAGCTTTACGTTGCCAGAATTAGTGAGCCTGAGTTATAAGGGAAAGGTTGACCTGGACTTTATTGCTAACCACTGTGCCCCCAGTGAAGGATCATAGTGACACAGTGGTTAGCACTGCTGTCTCACAGCGCCAGGGACCCAGGTTCGATTCCCGGCTTGGGTCACTGTCTGCGGGGAGTCAGCACATTCTCCCCGTGTCTACAAGGGTTTCCTCCTGCTGCTCCGGTTTCCTCCCACAGTTCAAAAGATGTGCTGGTTAGGTGCATTGGCCATGCTAAATTCTCCCTCAGTGCA
This sequence comes from Mustelus asterias, assembly GCF_964213995.1. Lineage (NCBI taxonomy): Eukaryota > Metazoa > Chordata > Chondrichthyes > Carcharhiniformes > Triakidae > Mustelus > Mustelus asterias. The sequence continues at coordinate 38,805,564 of NC_135817.1, forward strand.
CCCAAACAGATGCCGGAGTGTGGTGACTAGGGATTTTCACAGTCCTTCATTGCAATGTTAATGTAAGCCTACTTGTGACAAATAAATTAATAATATTCTTTGAAACATAGGAGAATGAGGGGTGACCTTATCAAGGCGTATAAAATCATGAGCGGCATAAATAGGATGAATGCACATCGGGGGTGAATTTTACCATCCTACCCGCCATGGAAATTGGAGCTGGTGAGGGGCGGACCTTGGAAAGGTCCATTGACCCTGGACAGGATTTTCCGGTTTCGGGGCGAGTGTGGCCAGAAAATCCCACCCTTAGTCTTTTTCTCAGGGAAGGGAAATGGGAAACTAGTGGGCATAGGTTTAAGGTGAGAGGGGAAAGATTTAATAGGGACCTGAGGGGCAACTTCTTCATGCAGAGGGTGGTGCATGTATGGAATTAGCTGCCAGAGAAAGTGATTGAGGCAGGTACAATAGCAACATTTAAAAAGCATTTGGATAAATTTAAAGTTTAAAGTTCATTTATTAGTGTCACAAGTAGGCTTCCATTAACATGAATGGGAAAGGATTAGAAGGATATGGACCAAATGCGGGCAATTGGGACCAGCTGGGAGGGCACCATGGTCAGCATAGACTGGTTGGGCCGAAGGGCCTAATTCCATGCTGTATTGCTCTGTGACTCCATATGGTCAAATAATTAACAGGATGGAAGCTATTCTTCCAAAAGCAAAAGATGTAGAAAACTGGGCCATGGAGTGGAAATAGTTGAGTAATGGTTCTATTCTACATTGCTGTGAAATTCCTACCAGGCAGCTAATGTAGGCTGTCTGTGTGGAGTTTGCACATTCTCTTCGTGTCTGCGTGGGTTTCCTCCGGGTGCTCCGGTTTCCTCCCACAGTCCAAAGATGTGCGGGTTAGGTTGATTGGCCATGCTAAAATTGCCCTTAGTGTCCTAGGATGCGTAGGTTAGAGGGATTAGTGGATAGATATGTAGGGATATGGGGGTAGGGTCTGGGTGAGATTGTGGTCGGTGCAGACTCGATGGGCCGAATGGCCTTTCTCTGTGCTGTAGGGTTTCTAAGATTTCTAAGAAAGCAAATAACAATCTTTTCAGCGAAACCGCTCCAACACTTTGTTGGACCAACAAAAACATTCAACGCTTTTAGGGGAGAAGGACTCTGGAATTCATCTCCAGTTTTGAGATGAAAATGGTCAAACAATTGCATAGCATCAGAAGTGACAACACATGCATGCCCAGCAGCACACAATGGACAAAGCTAAGTGATCCTACAATCAACTGATCAAATCAAAGCCTGCAGTCCTGCCACATCCAGCCGGGAATGGTAGTTGTCAGTTAAGCAACTAACAGGATGAAGAAGTGCTACAAAATCCCATTCTCAATGATGGAGAAGCCCAGCATAGCTGCAAAAGATAAGGCTGAAGCCCTTGAAATCATCTTCGACCAGAAGTGTTGAGTGATTGAACCATCTGGGCTTTCTCCTGAGGTCCCCAGCATCCCAGGTGCCAATCTTCAGCCAGTTCAATTCACTTAATCTGATATCAAGAAACAACTGAAGGCACTAGATACTGCAAAGGCCTGCACAACATCCCAGCAATATCATAGAATATCTTAGAATCTTTACAATGCAGTGCCATTTGGCCCATTGAGCCTGCACCGAAAGCAATCCCACTCAGGCCCTATCCCCGTACCCCCACATATTAACCCTGACACTAAGGGGCAATTTAGCATGGCCAATCAACCTAACCCGCACATCTTTGGACTGTGGGATGAAACTGGAGCCTCCAGAGGAAACCCACGCAGACATGGGGAGAATATGCAGACTCCACAGAGAGAGTCACCTGAGGCTGGAATTGAACCAAGGTCCCTGGCACTGTGAGGCAGCAGTGCTAACCGCTGTGCCACCATGCTGCCCCAAATAGTGAAGACGCATGCTCCAGAAGTATCTGCACTCCTAGCCAAGCTGTTCAAGTACAGCTACAACATTTGTAATCTATTGCCCAATGTGACCATTTTCCCAGTTATTTAATTTCATAAAAAGCAGGACAAATCCAATCTGCTCCATTAGAATCCTCTCGCTGATCAGCAAAGCGGTACAAGGTGTGGTTGACATTGCTCGAAAGCAGCAATCACACAGCAATAACCTATTCACTGATGCTCAGTTTGGGTTCCACCCGGGCTACTTTGCTCTTAACTTCATTTCAGCCTTGGTTTGGTCAAAACATGGACAAAAGAGCTGAACTCAAATGGGGAGGGGAGAGTGACTGCCCCTCACGGTGGCATGTGACCGCGTGTGGCATCAAGGATTGCAAAATTGAAGTACATGGATATCATGGGGAAAATTCTCTACTGGTTGGAGTCATACATAGCACTAAGAAAGATGGTTGTTGTTATTGGAGTCCAATTATCTCAATTGAAGGACATTGCTGGAGGACCTCTTCAGAGCAGTGTTCTAGACTCAACCATCTTCAGCTGCTTCATCAATGACCTTTTTTGCATCTAAAGGAGAGAAGTGGGGATGTTGGCCAATGATTGCACAATGTTCATAACTATTAGTGACTCCTCAGGTACTGAAACAGTTAGTTCCCATATGCAGCAAGGCGTGGACAATATTCATAAAAGGTGACCAGCAACATTCTTGCCACACAAATGCCAGGCAATGACCATCTCCACAAGAGATAATCTAACCATCTTCCCTTGACATTCAATGGTATTACCATTGCTGAATCCCACACTATCAGTATGTTGGGGTTTACCATTGACCAGAAACTGAACTGAACCAGCCATATATATATTGTGGCTACAAGAGCAGGTCAGAGGCTTGGAATTCCAAGGTGAGTAACTCAACTCCTGACTCCCCAAATCTTACCCACCATCTAGATGCCACAAGTTAGAAATGTGATAGAATACTTCCACCTGCCAGAAGTGTGCAGCTCCAACAACACTCAAGAAGCTCGACACCATCATAAACAAAACACTTCGTTTCGTTGGCACCCATCCATACCACCTTAAATATTCAGTCCCTCCACGTCTGATATACAGTGGCAGCAATGTGTACTATATACAAGGTACACTGCAGCAACTCACCAAGGCTCTTTCAACAGCACCTTCCAAACCTCCACCACTTGGAATGACAAAGACGGAAGATTCATGGGAACATGATCACCTTCAGGTTTCCCTCCAAGCCACATACCATCCTGACTTGGAATCATACTGCCGTTTTCTCGTTGTCACTGGATCAAAATCCAGTGGAATTTCCTCACCGATGTGGGAGTACCCAGCTGGACCAGATGGACTGCAGAAGTTCCAGAAGGTGACTCACCTCTACCATCTGAAGGGCAATTAGGGTTGGGCAACAAATGCTGGTCTTGCCAGTGATGCCCATACCTCATGAAAGAATAAAAATAAATAGAGCAATGAAAGATAGGGCCAGTTTCAACTTCTTCCCCTTTACAACAGCATATGCACAAGGAATTGACCATGACATTTCACCATTTTGACTGCTATTATGCTTCTTACAGCTTTCAAAATGTAAGAGGAATTTTCTGAAGGTGTTCCACTGGGGTGCTCTGTACTTGTTGAACCTCACTCAACCAATACGTAGAATGCAAAAGACAGTATATATTTAAAGAAAGAAAAGGAATTTATTTGCTAATGCATGCATCAGGAGAGAGACAAAGTCAATGAGGATTGACTGTCCTTTCTGAGCTAATATTGCAAGGTAAAATTATTATACTCTGAACATTTCAATATCCCACTCAGTCTCGTCAATCAGACTGGAGAGCCCAATCACAATATTCAACATTATTAACTTAGCCAATAATGTTCCACCTGTCAACAGGAATAGGAGATTATTAGCTTACTGCCCATGTAGGTTCCTTCCCCTTTACCTAGGAAACCTAACCCACACCATTATCAGTGTCCAAGGCCATAGCCAACATCTGTGATTTCAATTGGTGAAAGGGGTCATTCTTTCGCTGGAACCAGGGCCTCTTTTATCAGCTTGAGAGACTGCTCCAGCCTCACTACCCATGAACGAATTTACTTTCTTTAATAGCAGGCCTATGATTTAAAATTGTTTCCGTGTATCCAAAAACAGATAAGAGAAGCTGCCTTTCTGTGCTCTATTGTATTAAAAGAATTTGCTCTGCCTATCACTGTGTTTCCCATCATGCTGCATTCAGAACAAAGTTGGCCAAGGCGCACAATACATATATATTGAAAATACAATTTAAGAGGGTTAAGCACAGGTTAAAGAGATGTGTATTGTCTCCAACCAGGACAGTTAGTGAGATTTTGCAAGCCCAGGCAAGTCGTGGGGGTTACAGACAATGTGACATGAACCCAAGATCCCGGTTGAGGCCATCCTCATATGTGCGGAACTTGGCTATCAGTTTCTGCTCAGCGATTCTGCGTTGATAGCTAGCACTATCCATATAAATGTTGGAGAATAGGGATATTAGTAATTCTGACACAACTAAAGGAGAATCAGAAACATCAATCTGTACCATCCTGGTCTGGGCAACAGCAGCAGTCTAAGCATACTGGCTGTCAGGCAACAGTAAAGGTACTGGTGAGTGGAAATGGTGGCAGGATGATTTCTGTCCTTTTGAGAACTGTCCTCCATTGTGTTCAATGAAGCTACTCCCACTGGGCAACGCCTCAGCAATCCGAATAATGTGTTGTAGATTAAATTTCCGGAATGTAGTGAAATCCTACAAGCACCTTTGTTAATGTTGCAAATACTGTGACAATTGAGTACATGCTCGAGCTGTGATTAAGAGCAGTTGATACCAGTTGGGAAAAGGTTAGAACCTGTTTACATCTCTGTGGGGAGAAACTGTGTGGAAGGGAAAGTAGTCTGCATATATGGTATCTGGGGTCTTATGAATAAACCTATGTGGAAGACAGACCGGCTCCAGATTCTTTCTTTACCGGATGCCAGTTTAGCTTATTTACACACTTTGCTCACTCTAATCCATAGCCACGATGGCAGCAGCTTGAGTTTGAACAACTTGAGTCTGAGCTTCCTTTGCACTACTCAGACTTCTGGTGCAACCTGTGCAGCAATGCAAACCGAAACACCGGCCATCAGACATCGCATCACGACGGGGTCCACAAATGTGCTGATGGAGTTGACCACCTCTTCAGGCTGGGAAGGATGGGCTCAAAGCTCCGTGTGAAGCCCCAGAGCTGAAATACTCCCTGATTTCTGCACTGAACATTTTGTTGTGCATACCATCAGCCTTCTTCTCTATGTTGTCCCCTCAAAGTGCACATCTGGGTTCACTGCAGCAGAACGTGTGTGCGAACTTACCTTTTGGCAGATTGATACCTTGATTCTCAATGCCAGTCTGAAGTGTGTCCCAACCCTGTCTCCTCTTGAAAATCCAGGCCAAAGTATTTGTTTGAATGTCTCTACCATTTTCTTATTCCACATTCTCCTCTCTCTGCCTCGAATGAACCCATATTTATTTTTGTTAATCTCTTCCTTCTTCTTGCAGCACCGTAACCAGGTCCTTGGGGCTTGATTCCTGACATTGTCCTCCATGATGATCTCCTTCTACTGTCTTTTGAGCATGTATCTGAAGGGCACTTGTTCTGGAGCCCACTTACTCCCCTATCTTGTGCCATTCTTCTGTATTTCCTGGATAATGTTCAGCTTACACGGGACTCCCAACACCTCCTCTGGCCACAAGGAATCTCCTATTTCGGAGGTGTCAAACTTTAAGCAATGCAGGCTTGCTTTAACTGGTGCTAGCCACTCACAATATTGCACCACCCCTCTGAGATCAGGCATCTAGACAATCAACAATGCAGTTAACACTGTCTGGATGTTGTAGTCATTGTGGTTTCTGTTTGTTTAAAACAACACAGCAGAGGAGAGTCACCTGACTTGAGGGACTAATGGGAAGTGAGGGTGAGTGATCACCCCAGAGGGTGGAGTCTTTCTGGGTCGGGGCAGAATACATCTGGAAACTATGTAGTAAGCATGTAAGGACTTATCAAGCAACTATTCCAAGACAGCCTAGGGCTGCAAACCCCAGTAGATAATTTCTCTTATTCAATAAATACCTTTTGTTCCTAACAAAGTCTGAAGTCTCTTGAAGTCACCTGGAGTGCCACTACATTACTAATGTAAACACAGCAGGCAGTGTGAAGTTTGCGTGCTGCCTGGGTTGCAGTCAGTGTGCGCAGTCTTGCCATTTCAGGGACTATTGAATTTAGCTCTGTCTGTAGTTACATGAGTAGCTTAGAAAGTCACCAGAGCAGCTGAATAATACTGACCAGGTTTCAAATTGGTCTGTGAGCCAGATTTTCAATCTCCCCTGGGGAGGGAGAAATAGGGGGAAGGCGGTGATATCAGTTGATGTGTTAATCTTCTGTGTCCTCCAGAATTTGTTGCAATCGTCAAAGGGAGGCTCGGGCAGGGGAATCAGAAATTCAATCATCTCCAGTTAAGCTGATTGAAGAATTTGTTAATGACCTGCAGAGGTCCAGAAGGAAATTTTCAAAGTGCAGAGCAAGAAAAGTGAATAGTTTGGTGCACATAAGTGAACACCTGTTAGGACTCAGCAGCGTTGCGGGGAGGTATGAAGTCATGTTACTGCTGAACTAAAACGTTTGAGAAAAAAGGGTTATTGAAATCGGATAGCTCAAGCCTTGACACGATAGGTGGAATTTTACAAGATTTTTTTCTAAGTGTTCAGCTAGCGTGAAAATGGGAGAGTTCCTGATCCATTTTTCGGGCGAGTTTTCAGGCAAAACTATATGAACTCAGTCTGTGAAAATATGGGCTAGATCATTTCTAGCTGCTAGAGGCAGTGGGCGGGGCCGAATTCGGCAGACAGCCAACAGCTCAGATCAGAGTCATAAACTGCGCATGCACAGGAAAAACAGAAAGAAATGTCAGCTTCCCTGGCAGAACCCCCCAAGGCCAGATACAGCCTCCCCCCCTCCAACATTACTGACCCCCTTACCCCCCCAACCCCTCTCCAACCCCCCTCCTGGACCCCATTGCACAAGGCCTCCTTGTCATCTCCCCTGGCCCCGATGGCTGACCGACATGACCCTCTCTCTCCCCTGCCCCCGATCATCACAGAGTCACAAATCCCACTCCCCCCCTTTCCATCAGCATACCTGCAACTGCTGACGTGGCTTCTCCTCCATGGTAACAAGGCAAACAATAATAAACTCGCTGGAATGCTCTAAGCGGGCGTGTGACTCGCCCAAACTGCCTGCAGCTGATCTGCCCTAACAAGGGACAGCTCCATAAAAACCCCAAGGATGGACAGGCAGGCAGGCAGTGCAGGAAGAAATGGCCTCCAGGAAGACAGCTCCCCATATTTCAGATACTGATCTGGCCAGGTTACTGGAGGTGGTGGAGGTAAGGTGGGACACCCTCTTCCCCCCCAGCTGACTCTGACCCAGGGGAAGGGATGGAAACGCAGCCTGGGAGGTGGTGACAGTATGCGTTAGTGCCAGGGCACTGGCCAGGAGAACCGGGAAGCAGTGCCGCAAAAAACCGAATGACCTAATCCAGGCATCAAGGATGAGTGTTTCACCTCATCTAGCATCTTCCCCCTGAAGGACTCCCAGATCCCCCCACCCCCAGCATCCTGTATGCTTTCAGACCCTGACCCCCAAGTACCTCCCTCTCTGCTTCCCCCAAGAGCATCACAACCCTTGTCCTCTGAGAGCCACCCCCTGGAAACCTATAGTTCTTGTGGCATCAGGTTGTACATGGCTCCTTCTCTCTTCACAGGAGAAGAATACCCCAAATTGCTGGGAGAGGGCAAACACAGGGGGTTATGTGCCTAATATCTGGGTCCTCACTCCCTTTGAGGAGCCAGGCACTGGAGTTTGTGGAAGAGGAGGGGATGCGGACCATTAGCGACAGCATGGAGCACCTGCCAAACCTCCACTTGTTGAAGAAATCTTAAGTAAGTTGCATGCAGCCCAGGTTCCTCTCCCTCCCTTGTACTTAACCTTGTATCCTGTGTTTCAGGAAGGGACCCCGATGCGCCAGGGTCATCTGGCATCACGGCCCCCCACTGCTGTTCCAACCCATCCTGCCCCGACAGCTCAGAAGTCTCTTCAGAGGAAGCGGATGAAGGGACCTCCGAGGCGGGCACCAGTTTTGCATCAGCTTCCACCTCGCAACTCACCATCCCAGAGACTCTCACATCGGTGGGTCAAGTTAGTGACGAGGCATCTGGGTTACTCTGTGGTGAGCACAACACATCTGCTGATGTACATCAGACGGAGGAGGGAACGTCTGAGGCCTCTCTGGCACCCATGGGTCTGCCGGAGGCAGGACGCGGCTGGCCCCAGGCTACATGCTGGGCCTCTGAGATCACTTCTCCCTCAGCTGCTGGAGGTGCAGCAACAGAGCCAGGGAATGCAGGAGGGGCTGACAACCACTCTGGACTGACTGCAAGGCTGTTGGGAGAAGTTCCAAAGCTTTCAGGCAGACCCTGCTATTGCCTGTCTTGCGTGCTTCCCAGGCCAACACTGCAAGGATGGTGTCTGTGGTGGAAAGACTGGGGCAGGAAATCCTCACCATGAGTGGCAAGCTCCAAGCGATGGCCGAATCACAGCAGGTCACGGCAGAGTCCCAGAGGGCCATAGTCAAGTTACAGCAAGCCACAGCTGAGGGCCTCAACAGGCTTCTCAAGATTCTGCGGCCCATGGCTGAGAGGCTCGAGGGCTTGCAGGAGACCCAGCGGGACAGTGCTGAGACACAGTGGACTATGGCTGCAGCCCTTGTGAGTGTGGCCCAGCCTCAGTGGGCACTTGTTACTGTCATCGACAGGTGGCTCCTGAACTCAGAGGGCCATCGCAGAGGGCTTGGCCATCATGGCAAGAATGCAGATGGTCCTCCAGGACTGGCAGGACAGGTAACACCAGAGCTTCTGGAGTTCACTGCAGAAGTACCGCCATCCCATGGAGTGATCTAGGGGCCCACAGGAACCCTGAGGGAGAAGGAAGGACTCTAGCCCATGCCGTCTCCTGAATGGAAGCCCTGGCCTTCCACCCAGGAGACTGCAGCTGTGGCTACACCTTCTAACTCCCCCTTCCTGACATCGGGGCATCTCTGGGGCAGCGGGGTGAAGAGGGTTGTCATAGATATGTCCTTGACACCTGGAAGCTGGTCAGGGCCTTCAATGTCCAGCTCCTCCAGAGAATGGTCGCCAAGGGGCATCACAGGCCATGGGGCGCAGTAGGCAGCTGGCCATCTCCACCTCCGATATACATCCTAGGGAGACACCGAGATGTAGTGGTAGGCCACATTAGGTTAAGATGTGGCACTGTAGTGGCACTAAGATGGCATAAATGAAAGGCAACACTAGGTAGATAGAATATTTAGGCACTTTAAAGTCTCACGTTCACATGTTTTTATATTATCACCTATTTTGAAAGCACTATTATTGGCAACAATAAATGTTATTTCACCCACCTGTGACTAACTTGTCTCTAATTAGCCTCTAACAGGAATGTACTTATCCCGACGGTTGCTGGTGGGACACTGCATGTTGATGTCAGTGGGGGAGGCCCCTCAAAACACTGCTACTGAGAAAATCAAGGCGCTCAAATAATTCACTGGCTACAGTGGGTGGCATGCATTGGCAGCGGCTTACAGCATCTGCCATGGCATCCCCAGAACCCACGAGACAATCCCCTCCCCCCAACGGATGAGGTTGGAACCAGGAAGTCAGGTCACTGACCTTGGATTGAGACCCCAGCCCTGTGTTGGGTTAGCTGATCTCAGCTGGACATGCTCAATGTCATGCAACTGACAGTAACGTAAATGGTTTAGAAAGTGTTAAATAAGTCATTAACTTGCTATAGATTAAAGTCCATGGAGCATATATGAGCCTCAGAGGGAACAGCATTTTGTTGAGTGGCATTGTTCCCTATGGTCTAATGCAGGGGTGGGAAAATGACAGCCCATGGGCCACATCAGGCCTGTGGGTACTTTTGATCCAGCCCACAGCTGCACCATGGTATCCAATGATCACAGGAAGTAGTTTCAGGTAAGTTAGCCAATGATCGATGGCTAAGGGAGGATTGTAATCACTAATTGTGTCTTTCTTCAGAATCTCCAGAAATCCTCACAGTTCAGAGAATGGAAGTATTTCTTTCCTGCTGCCATCATACTTTTGAATGGACCTACCTCGCATTAACTTGATCTTTCTCTACGCCCTAGCTATGACTGTCACACTACATTCTGCACTCTCTCCTTTCCTTCTCTATGAATGGTATGTTTTGTCTGTATAGTGTGCAAGAAACAATACTTTTCCCTGTATACTAATATATGTGACAATATGTATTATTTCAATCATTGCAAACTCACTACAATATCCTATTCCAACTGTTCTTCGGTTACAGAAAGTATTAGTTTGAAATGTAACTATAGTTTTAGTTGCAATTATTTCTTGAGACTATTTTACAGGAAATTTTGATGCGCAATCTATGATGTGGGCCGCACTCTGACCTGTGCTAAGCTCAGTAAGAAGTTTAACAACACCAGGTTAAAGTCCAATAGGTTTATTTGGTAGCAAAAGTCACACAAGCTTTCGGAGCTCCAAGCCCCTTCTTCAGGTGAGTGGGAATTCTGTTCACAAACAGGGCATATAAAGACACAGACTCAATTTACATGAATAATGGTTGGAATGCGAATACTTACAGCTAATCAAGTCTTTAAGAAACAAAACAACGTGAGTGGAGAGAGCATTAAGACAGGCTAAAAAGATGTGTATTGTCTCCAGACAAGACAGCCAGTGAAACTCTGCAGGTCCAGGCAACTGTGGGGGTTACAGATAGTGTGACATGAACCCAATATCCCGGTTGAGGCCGTCCTCGTGTGTGCGGAACTTGGCTATCAGTTTCTGCTACGCGATTCTGTGCCGTCGTGTGTCGCGAAGGCCGCCTTGGAGAACGCTTACCCGAATATCAGAGGCCGAATGCCCGTGACCGCTGAAGTGCTCCCCAACAGGAAGAGAACAGTCTTGCCTGGTGATTGTCGAGTGGTGTTCATTCATCCGTTGTCGCAGCGTCTGCATAGTTTCCCCGATGTACCATGCCTTGGGACATCCTTTCCTGTTGGCCGAGTTGCAAGAGTATGTTCCGTGTACCTGGTGGATGGTGTTCTCACGTGAGATGATGGCATCTGTGTTGATGATCTGGCACGTCTTGCAGAGGTTGCTGTGGCAGGGTTGTGTGGTGTCGTGGTCACTGTTCTCCTGAAGGCTGGGTAGTTTGCTGCGGACAATGGTCTGTTTGAGGTTGTGCGGATGTTTGAAGGCAAGAAGTGGGGGTGTGGGGATGGCCTTGGCAAGATGTTCGTCTTCATCAATGACATGTTGAAGGCTCCGGAGGAGATGCCGTAGCTTCTCCGCTCCGGGGAAGTACTGGACGACGAAGGGTACTCTGTCCACTGTGTCCCGTGTTTGTCTTCTGAGGAGGTCGGTGCAGTACTTCCCTGGAGCTGAGAAGCTACGGCATCTCCTCCGGAGCCTTCAACATGTCATTGATGAAGACGAACATCTCGCCAAGGCCATCCCCACACCCCCACTTCTTGCCTTCAAACAACCGCACAACCTCAAACAGACCATTGTCTGCAGCAAACTACCCAGCCTTCAGGAGAACAGTGACCACGACACCACGCAACCCTGCCACAGCAACCTCTGCAAGATGTGCCGGATCATCGACACAGATGCCATCATCTCACGTGAGAACACCATCCACCAGGTACACGGTACATACTCTTGCAACTCGGCCAATGTTGTCTACCTGATACGCTGCAGGAAAGGATGTCCCAAGGCATGGTACATTGGGGAAACTATGCAGACGCTGCAACAACGGATGAATGAACACCGCTCGACAATCACCAGGCAAGACTGTTCTCTTCCTGTTGGGGAGCACTTCAGCGGTCACGGGCATTCGGCCTCTGATATTCGGGTAAGCGCTCTACAACGTGGCCTTCGCGACACACGACGGCGCAGAATCGCGGAGCAGAAACTGATAGCCAAGTTCCGCACACACGAGGACGGCCTCAACCGGGATATTGGGTTCATGTCACACTATCTGTAACCCCCACAGTTGCCTGGACCTGCAGAGTTTCACTGGCTGTCTTGTCTGGAGACAATACACATCTTTTTAGCCTGTCTTGATGCTCTCTCCACTCACGTTGTTTTGTTTCTTAAAGACTTGATTAGCTGTAAGTATTCGCATTCCAACCATTATTCATGTAAATTGAGTCTGTGACTTTATATGCCCTGTTTGTGAACAGAATTCCCACTCACCTGAAGAAGGGGCTTGGAGCTCCGAAAGCTTGTGTGGCTTTTGCTACCAAATAAACCTGTTGGACTTTAACCTGGTGTTGTTAAATTTCTTACTGTGTTTACTCCAGTCCAACGCCGGCATCTCCACATCTGTGCTAAGCTCCCAGTTTGACTGTGGCTTTCAATCCTTCCTGTCCAGCCTTCATCAAATACAATGGAATGCAAATAAACCTCCTATCCTTGCATCAGTGCTGAAACGCTCTCTGCTCACACTTACAGCTCATGGATAGGAATCGATTTGTCCTGTAGATGGGAGTGTGGTTTCAGTCTTGATCCTTCTCCTCCTCTCTCTCTCTTCAGTCACATTTTACCTCATTGGAATCATAAACAAATCAGCTTATGTTACTGTTCATTGATGTCAGTATGGGCTTACCCAGTGGGTGACAGTGGAATTAATAATAAGAAAGGACTTGCATTCAGATAGCACCTTTCATGATCTTGGGACATCCAAATGTGATTTCCGGTCAATGGACTACTTTCTAGAACTCGGTTGTAATGTAGGAAATGCATCTGCCAATCTCTGCAGTGCACGAACTGACATAGAGCAATAAACATTGGCCAGGACTTCCTTGTTCTTCAACGGCTAGTGCCATGTGATTTTTTTTTAATGTGCCCTTGTGCAACCAGGTAGGTTATTGATTCTATTTCTAACAAGTAAATTGTTGTAGTTTAGGACTGAGATGAAGATAAATTTCTTAATTCAAAGGCTTGTGAATCGTTGGAGGGTTGTGGACATTCCATTCTTGAATTTATTTAAGGCTGAGATCGACAGATCTTTGGTCTCTCAGAGAATTAAGGGAGCACACGGGAAAGTGGAATTGAGGCAGAAGATTGACCTTGATTGCATTGAATGGTGAAGCAGGTTCAAGGGGCTGCTCCATACCCTACCTCTTGTGATCTCATTTTTCTCTGAGCGAGGGCGGAGTATAACCTGAGTCCAAGGGTGACATCGATCATGCGTTTGCACAGTGGAGAAAATCATGAACTATACAAGAGTAAGAGAAATTAATCTTCGGAAATTAATTTCTCTTTATTGAAGACACTGATATGAGCACCAGGACTTACTCCATTGCAGCAAATGTGGGAGCTTAGAGGCGAAGAAGATGGGGAAAGAAAATGATTTCCTTGAATTAAAATATTTTAGCAGGGTGTGCAGCCTCACTTCTGTTGTTGGTATTGTAGCACAACAAAATGGACCTGATTTGGAACCCTGCAAGGCAAGAATGTGTCTGTATGCAAATTATACTCCAGTGTTGAAGGTTTCAAGGTCAAGTTACTCTTGATCTCAAAACAAATGAGGACCAAAGAGTTCGTTCATTTTCCAGCACTGAAATACTTGGAAGAGTCGTTAGAGCAGGGAGAGAAGTACAGCAAAGTTTTGAATGATTCGCAGGTGAAATTTTCGACTCGATGCCCTGACGTTAAGAAAATACTGGATCTGGTGCCATGCCCACTGTTATTTTAATTTGAGAAACCCTGCAAGAATTACAACTTGAGCTCATTGATCTCCTCTGTGATGCCATCTTACAGGAAAAATACAATCCAGAAAAACTGGACAGGTTTTATACTTCCTTAGTTCCCAAACATCTACGCAGTTTGATTCCCCCTATGTATGTGAACAAATACTTTCCTATTGAAACATAACAAATTTGGCCACAGATTGCAGTTAACTGAACAGCATTTCTGCTCCTTACTGTGGAATTTCTATCTCAAGACTTTGATGCCATTGTAAATACAGGTGATCTGTATTGTTCACATTAAGCCTGGAGGACACAGAAAAAGGGCTACTTTTGGTTTCATTATTGTAATGCATCAGTACAGTGGTAAAATTATCATAATAATAAAGGTTTTAGCTTAATTTGTATAAAAATCTATCTTGATTTTAATTGTTCGTTTCTTACATAAGAACATAAGAGCCATTTTTGAGCCATTTTGAACCCCATACATAGGCAGATGTGGCCCTCCCTCCAACAAGGTCCCACTCCTGGTTCTGATAGCTTGTTACCTTTATCATCAAGGCTTGGAGTAGCCACTTGGTCTTCGACCTGGAAGATGTGAGTCTGTGAACTTTATGAAAGAAAACAAGGGGTGTTTTTGTAATGCTTCTTTTAAAAGAAAGTTATGGAGATCAACTTTGTTGTACTTAAATTACTTGTTCCTGTTTATTTGAATATTTATGTTATATTAAAGAATGACTTGAAAACTTACTGTATACCAGTGTCAGTTGACTAAATAATATTATTAGATATAATCAATTATCCTGTTGCTTTACTAATAGTGCATTTTCGACTATGCAATGTTTATTCATTCCCTGCAGTTACCTCTTAAAACCGAGCATGCAGGCCATCAGGTCCATGAGATTGGTGTCCCATTGATTTCTCCAGTCCTAGTTCTTTACTCATTTCCGTAATTCTGAACTTAGTAGCTCTCACACCATTGTCTAGGATGATCTCATTGTCACTCACTCATTAAATAAAAGTATTGAAATAAATTAACAGAGGTAGATGGGGAAAAAAGGAAACCACAGATAACCACCATTCTTTGAAAATGATTTTTAAAATGGTTCCTAATAAATGAGGATCATTAAAATGCTGATATTATGGGCATGAATTAGATTAATGAAAGTAATGTAACTAGCATAAATTAGATTAATTAAAGCACTGATATCATTACCATAAATTGCACTTATTAAAATGTAATTATTTTGTATACTGTGGAAGTCAAACTGCGTATGAAGCTATTAAAAACCTTGATTGTGATTGGTTTGTGTCATATCATGTGAGAAAAGAGCCTTCATTACTTCCTGATGTCAGCAGCCATCAGTTTCGGAAGAGACATAGATGGAGTATAAAACCAAGACCGCTGACAACATAGTGCACAGCGTGCAAAAAAACAGTAAAGAAGTTTTAGCATAAAGTATTCAGCATGCTGTGAAAATTAATTCACAATCTCTTAATTTTAGAATCTCTTAATGTTTTGGAGAAGTTAGTTTGCTCTTTGGATCTGCCAGTCCTTGTTCTCTGCTGTGCTTGATAAATACACTAATAACTCCAGTGTTGTAATAGAGCTACAGTTTTCATTCTGTAAATAAACTACTGCTCTATCCATTTCAGAAGTATATAACCTTCAGCTTCGGACAGTATGACACCATCAATAACATCAAATCCAGAGGTTTATAGATCTATCCTGAAAACTGCACTTTATGGTGTTAAAATTCTTCATTCTGGAATATATTTCTGACAACAGCAGGATACATGCTGTCTGTGGCACCGTGGCACAGTAGTTAGCATTGCTGCCTCACAGCACCAGGGACCTGTCTGTCTTCTCCCTGTGTCTACATGGGTTTCCTCTGGGTGCTCTGGTTTCCCCCCCCACACTCCAAAGATGTGTGGGTTAGGTTGATTGGCAATGCTGAATCAGGGAGATTAGCAGGGTAAATACGTTAGGTTCTGTGGATTGGGCCTGGGTGGGATTGTTGTTGGTGCAGGTTTGATGGGCTGAATGGCCTCCTTCTGCACTGTAGGGATTCTATCCTCCGCTGTAAGAATCATATCTATGACTGTCTATCAGGAATTACAAAGTTATAAGTAGGAAGCAGGTTGCCAGATTAGTTTATAAACACTAATTAAACGAATTAACTGGGATTCAGTTACAAGAACCAATTTGATGTTTTTGCATACAATGGAGAACTACAGACCTATTGACAGAAATTCACAGGAAGAGAATAAATGAGGCTGTGTGATTCTTGCCAGTAGGATGGAGTCTATTCACGTCGGGAAGCCAACTGATGACCACCAGAGGGTGCTATTGTGCATGTGTCTGATCTCCCAGTGCACCATGGACAATAGGGAGATTGTCATTCCCCTTGAGAGCAATTATTTTTGGAGTTGATTTTTCTCTAAGCCAAACAGTTCCAAACACTGAGAGTTTACATACAGTACAGTTTAGTAATAGGCTAACTCTTACAAACATTTATCTCCATTAGGACACATGTGTACCTGCACACAAGCACATCTCATGGTGTTCCTGATGAGCCAACTGGAGCATTCTGATGGAAACCCCAGTTAGGGCACTGAAAGGCAAATAAGGGGAAAAGATTTTCACCCGTCTCTGTATGCTGGTGAGAAGATTTTCTGTGGGAGTGGCAGAGCGTGTCCAGTGAGTGGGCAGATTTACAGAGTGGGCAAGACAAACACGGGACACAGTGGACAGAGTACCCTTCGTTGTCCAGTACTTCCCCGGAGCGGAGAAGCTACGGCATCTCCTCCGGAGCCTTCAACATGTCATTGATGAAGACGAACATCTCGCCAAGGCCATCCCCACACCCCCACTTCTTGCCTTCAAACAACCGCACAACCTCAAACAGACCATTGTCCGCAGCAAACTACCCAGCCTTCAGGAGAACAGTGACCATGACACCACACAACCCTGCCACAGCAACCTCTGCAAGATGTGCCGGATCATCGACACAGATGCCATCATCTCACGTGAGAACACCATCCACCAGGTACACGGTACATACTCTTGCAATTCGGCCAACGTTGTCTACCTGATACGCTGCAAGAAAGGATGTCCCGAGGCATGGTACATTGGGGAAACTATGCAGACGCTGCGACAACGGATGAATGAACACCGCTCGACAATCACCAGGCAAGACTGTTCTCTTCCTGTTGGGGAGCACTTCAGCGGTCACGGGCATTCGGCCTCTGATATTCGGGTAAGCATTCTCCAAGGCGGCCTTCGCGACACACGACAGCGCAGAGTCGCTGAGCAGAAACTGATAGCCAAGTTCCGCACACACGAGGACGGCCTCAACCGGGATATTGGGTTCATGTCACACTATTTGTAACTCCCACAGTTGCGTGGACCTGCAGAGTTTCACTGGCTGTCTTGTCTGGAGACAATACACATCTTTTTAGCCTGTCTTGATGCTCTCTCCATTCACATTGTTTTGTTTCTTAAAGACTGGATTAGTTGTAAGTATTCGCATTCCAACCATTATTCATGTAAATTGAGTTTGTGTCTTTATAAGCTCAGTTTGTGAACAGAATTCCCACTCACCTGAAGAAGGGGCTTGGAGCTCCGAAAGCTTGTGTGGCTTTTGCTACCAAATAAACCTGTTGGACTTTAACCTGGTGTTGTTAAACTTCTTACTGTGTTTACCCCAGTCCAACGCCGGCATCTCCACATCAGATTTCAATTCCCAGAGGTGTAGCTTAGTGCAGCATGGTGACAGTAAATGCATCACAAGGGACGGGGTAAAGGGGATGGGACGTTGGGGTGAGAAAGTGAGGAGCTAGAACTGGGACATTCATGTAATTTGGAGAAAAATGTTTGGATACCGGGATGTTGAATGATAAATCAGGACTGCACCAGCAAACCTGGGATGACTGGTCATCCTAGTCAGGAGGAACAAAAATGCTCCTGCCAACCCTGTATTAGAAGTTGGACTCCTGCTGGGCAGCCAATTCCTTTCAATCCCCCTCACCACTTTCCCAATCACTACCTTGATTGAGAAAGGCAATGTAATTACCTTTATTTGGAATTACCTTTATTTGTGTGACACCATCCCACCTCTTGATTTCCACCCCAAATCTCCTCCAGATTCCTACCTTGACCCATGTTCTGGTTTCCTTGTCAGCTTCCTTCTAATTGAACAAAGAACAAAGAAAATTACAGCACAGGAACAGGCCCTTTGGCCCTCCAAGCCTGCACCGACCATGCTGCCCAACTTAACTAAAACCCCCTACCTTCCGGGGACCACGTAGCTTCTCCACTCCGGGGAAGTACTGAACAACGAAGGGTACTCTGTCCACTGTGTCCCGTGTTTGTCTTCTGAGGAGGTCGGTGCGGTTTTTCGCTGTGGCGCGTTGGAACTGTTGATCAATGAGTCGAGCGCCATATCCTGTTCTTATGAGGGCATCTTTCAGCGTCTGGAGGGTCTGTTGCTACGGCATCTCCTCCGGAGCCTTCAACATGTCATTGATGAAGACGAACATCTCGCCAAGGCCATCCCCACACCCCCACTTCTTGCCTTCAAACAACTGCACAACCTCAAACAGACCATTGTCCGCAGCAAACTACCCAGCCTTCAGGAGAACAGTGACCATGACACCACACAACCCTGCCACAGCAACCTCTGCAAGATGTGCCGGATCATCGACACAGATGCCATCATCTCACGTGAGAACACCATCCACCAGGTACACGGTACATACTCTTGCAATTCGGCCAACGTTGTCTACCTGATACGCTGCAAGAAAGGATGTCCCGAGGCATGGTACATTGGGGAAACTATGCAGACGCTGCGACAACGGATGAATGAACACCGCTCGACAATCACCAGGCAAGACTGTTCTCTTCCTGTTGGGGAGCACTTCAGCGGTCACGGGCATTCGGCCTCTGATATTCGGGTAAGCATTCTCCAAGGCGGCCTTCGCGACACACGACAGCGCAGAGTCGCTGAGCAGAAACTGATAGCCAAGTTCCGCACACACGAGGACGGCCTCAACCGGGATATTGGGTTCATGTCCCACTATTTGTAACCCCCACAGAGTTTCACTGGCTGTCTTGTCTGGAGACAATACACATCTTTTTAGCCTGTCTTGATGCTCTCTCCACTCATGCTGTTTTGTTTCTTAAAGACTTGATTAGTTGTAAGTATTCGCATTCCAACCATTATTCATGTAAATTGAGTTTGTGTCTTTATAAGCTCTGTTTGTGAACAGAATTCCCACTCACCTGAAGAAGGGGCTTGCAGCTTCGAAAGCTTGTGTGGCTTTTGCTACCAAATAAACCTGTTGGACTTTAACCTGGTGTTGTTAAACTTCTTACTGTGTTTACCCCAGTCCAACGCCGGCATCTCCACTTCTTTGACTGAGCCAGGTTTGTATCCACCTTGCCAGAACTGATCCCATGCGACTTCACTTTCTGCACCAGTTTGCCATGAGGGACCTTGTCAAAGGCCTTACTGAAGTCCATGTAGACACCATCCACTGCCCTGCCCTCATCAATCATCTTTGTCACTTCCTCGCAAAATTCGATCAAGTTGGTGAGACACGACCTCCCTTTCACAAAACCATGTTGCCTCTCACTAATACGTCCACTTATTTCCAAGTGGGAATAAATCCTGTCTCGAAGAATCCTCTCCAATAATTTCCTTACTACTGATGTAAGGTTCACTGGCCTGTAATTACCTGGATTATTCTTGCTACCCTTCTGAAACAAAGGAACAACATTGGCTATTCTCCAATCTTCTGGGACCTCCCCTGTAGCCAGTGAGGATACAAAGATTTCTCTCAAGCCCCAGCAATTTGCTCCCTTGCCTCTCTCAGTATTCTGGGGTATATCCCATCAGGCCCTGGGGACTTGTCTACCTTAATGTTTCTCAAGAACCCCAATACCTCCTCCTTTTTGGTCTCAACATGACTCAAACTACCTACACATCCTTTCCCAGACTCATCATCCACCAAGTCCTTCTTTTTGATGAAGCAAAGTACTCATTTAATATCTCGCCCATTTCCTCTGGCTCCACGCATAGATTCCCTCCCTTGTCCTTGAGTGGGCCAACCCTCTCTCTGGCCATCCTCTTGCTCTTTATATATGTATGAAAGGCCTTGGGATTATCCTTAATCCTGCTGACGAATGCTTTTTCCTGACCCCTTTCAGCCTCCTTACTCCTTGCTTAAGTTTCTTTCTACTTTCCTTGTATTCCACACTTGCTTCATGTGTTCCCAGCTTTCACAAATGCTTCCTTTTTCTCTTTCACTGGCTCACAATATCTCTCGTTATCCAAGGTTCCCAAAACTTGCCATACTTATCCTTCATCCTTACAGGAATGTGCCGGTCCTGAATCCCTATCAACTTACATTTGAAAGCCTCCCACATGCCAGATGTTGATTTGCCCTCAAACATCTGCCCCCAATCTACATTCTTCAGTTCCTGCCTAATATTGTTGTAATTAGCCTTCCCCCAATTTAGCACCTTAACTTGAGGACTACACTTATCTTTATCCATCAGCACCTTAAAGTTTACTGAATTGTAGTCACTGTTCCCAAAGTGCTCCCCTACTGAAACGTCGACCACCTGGCTGGGCTCATTCCCCAATACCAGCTCCAGTATGGCCCCTTCCCTAGTTGGACTATCTACATACTGTTTCAAGAAGCCCTCCTGGATGCTCCTTACAAACTCTGCCCCATCCACGCCTCTAGCACTAAGTGAGTCCCAGTCGATATAGGGGAAGTTAAAATCTCCCACCACAACAACCCTGTTACTTTTACACCTTGCCAAAATCTGCCTACATATTTGTTCCTCTATCTCCTGCTGGCAGTTGAGTGGCCTGTAGTAAACCCCCAACATTGTGACTACACCTTTCCTATTCCAGAGCTCTACCCATATTGCCGCGCTGTATGAGCCCTCCGAGTGTCCTCCCGGAGTACAGCTGTGATATTCTCCTTAATGTGGAGATTACCTGTAAAGACTCGCATTCCAACCATTATTTTGTAAATTGAGTTTGTGTCTATATTTGCCCTGTTTGTGAACGCAACTCCCACTCACCTGATGAAGGGGCAGTGATCTGAAAGCTTGTGGCTTGTGCTACCAAATAAACCTGTTGGACTTTAACCTGATGTTGTGAGACTTCTTACCATATTCTCCTTAACCAGTAGTGCAACTCCCCCACCCCTTTTACATCCCCCTCTATCCCGCCTGAAACATCTGTATCCTGGAATACTAAGCTGCCAATCCTGTCCTTCCCTTAACCATGTCTCTGTAATGGCAACAACATCGTAGTTCCTAGTACTAATCCAAGCTCTAAGTTAATCTGCCTTACCTGTTACACTTGTCTTCCTTTTTGGTCACATCTTTCTTTTCACTTTTCTTTCCCCTTTAGAGACTTACAAGGTCACTGCTGGCAACACAATGACCCAAGGTGGCAGGTGGATAGCTGCCTGGGGATGCACAGCAGGTGCCAGCCATTCATCACTTTTATTTAACTGGAGCTGAAGACCCAATATCAGGGCCTACCCATTCAGGTGTTGGAATCGATTCCTGTGCCCAGTTCACATTAATTTCTAGGTTATCAATATTGCTTTTGGGACTGTGCATGCACGTAGATTCTGCAGACTCCCACAGAAGCATGTTGCTGGAAAGCAGAGAGCAGAGTTGATAATTTTATTTGACTGGGCTGGTATGTACCCCTGATTGGGGGCACGACTTTTGAAAAGGGATAAAACTAGTGTACAGCTGAAGGATCTAAGTCCTGTAGCTGAATAAGGAGACACAGATCCTAGATGGCAACAGTGACCTGGAAGAAAGTAATTGATTTGGATTTGACCTTTTGTAGCAGTTAGTCTGGAGATGACTACAGGGTATTGTGATTTGGACGTGGGCCAAGGGAGCAGCTGAACAGTTATCACAATAGAAGCATTCTCAGAACAAACACTAAATTCAGGGACGTTAATTTTTATGTTGGTGAATGAATTTGTAGGTACAAAATGTTTGGAGTTCGGAGACATGGAGGGCTGAATTTTTCTGGTCACATGGTGGCTGGAGTAGAAGCGGGGAAGGGTGGGGAGGGGGTCAGGAAAATTCAGCAGTGCCACTTTGGGGCAGCTCCCCATCACAATCCTTTTGCAGGGGAAATTTCCTGCAGACTGCCTGGAAAGCAATTTAGCAGCTCGTACCATTTGCATTTTTAATGTCCCAATTAGGGATGATTTAAGCCGCTTGCAGGAATTTTGTTGGTAGCAGAAGAGACTGCCAATCTAATGAAGGTGGCCTCTCTGCAGGAACTGCAGAAACTGATAGCCTAGTTCCGCACACACAAGGACGGCCTCAACCGGGATATTGGGTTCATGTCACACTATTTGTAACTCCCACAGTTGCGTGGACCTGCAGAGTTTCACTGGCTGTCTTGTCTGGAGGCAATACACATCTTTTTAACCTGTCTTGATGCTCTCTCCACTCACGTTGTTTTGTTTCTTAAAGACTTGATTAGTTGTAAGTATTCGCATTCCAACCATTATTCATGTAAATTGAGTCTGTGTCTTTATATGCCCTGTTTGTGAACAGAATTCCCACTCACCTGAAGAAGGGGCTTGGAGCTCCGAAAGCTTGTGTGGCTTTTGCTACCAAATAAACCTGTTGGACTTTAACCTGGTGTTGTTAAACCTCTTACTCTCTGCAGGACACAGGGAGCCATTGGAACTGGTGCCTTCATACTACTAGTAGGAAGCTGTATATATGAGAGGCCACAATTTTGACCCAGACAGATGCAGAGGAGGGGGCTTTCCCCTCCATCACTGCTCACATACCAATATAGATCACGGCTTTTTAATATTTCATGTGCAGGCCAGGTTGGGTGCCTTCATGTTGAGGTGCCCTTGCAGTCCCTTACCTGCAGTGCCCACCCCTCTTGGTTGCAGAGTTGCCAACTCCCTGAATAGGTTGGCAGCATCTCGCTCCCAATTGCCATCTTTATTAGGATGGCAAGCTCAGAAACCATCGACTAGGAAGTTCCCTCCAGGAATATGACTGAGCCTCTCTTGGTAAGTACAGAGTCATTTGGTCCTGATGTTGGGTTCACAAAGGCCGTGGGGAAACTTTGAACCATGGGTCTGGAATTGTGGCAGGGAGTGAAGGTGGATTGCCCACAGTGACAAATTCAATTACAATTGAATCTAAACATGCCACCTTTTAACTAGCAGCCCAAATTGTGAGGAGAGCGTGAGAAACATGAATGAATCTTCCACTTGGTTGTCGATGGCAAAAGACTGCTTTGGAATTCATGTCTTGGAGTATTCTTGGTCTAATGCAAGATATTTACAGCCAACATGTAGGCCCAGTGGAAGCCATATCAAATGACAGCTGGCAACAGTTCCACAACATGCATTCTAAACCCCCTAAATAAGTTTTGTGACATAGCTAATTAATCCTCTTTGGGATGAACTATTGTTTAATTAATGGTGATACTTTCCTTTGGAGAAGAATAATTTGGCTTTCTGTTCAGCCCTAAAGCAGTCTCAGAGTCCACCATCAACAAAGCAAATTGCCATCGTTAATTTTTTAATCAGCAGTTGGGTAGACAACTTCTTTGTGCCTTTACTGGTGTGGGCCTTCTGGACTAAAGAAAAACCCATTCCTGAAATTTGGGATGGAATCCATCTCTGCGCTAATAGAGCAGGGACCCTGTAATTTTGGGACCTTTGAGAGTGTAAGTGTTCTGCTGGATTTAGCATTGTTGCTGAACCAAAAGATCCTTCCTTTTAATAAAGTATGTTCTCGGGATGTGAGTGACACTGGTAATACAATATTTATTGCCCATCCCTATTTACCCATGATCACTATGCTGTTTGTCATCAGTATGAGCTTCCTGCATGTCCTTATTCTTCTCTTCTTACTCATACACCAAAACAATAGAGTTGGACAATTGGATACAGATCCTGATGCCAGGGGCACGCTTGTTCAGCATGTCAATAGAAACACCCTGCTATGCCAACTTAAGGGCAGAAGCTCAGCGATGAAATGTTTCTGCTTGCTCGCTGCTTTGCCTATGCTCTTATAGGGTCAGCCTGTACCTGACTTGCATGTTACCTGTATCCAGTGTAAATAGAGGAAGGAGATCTTGGGATAGGTACTGATTATGACTTTGAATGATTATTTTAACCTTATTTAAATAGAAATGTCTCATTCAGGGCAGCATAACTTTGAGGAAGAGAATAAAGTGAGGTATCATAAAACTGGGGCAAAATACGCATAAAGATGCACGTGTTCCATCTTCCTCAAAACTCTCCCCAAAAACAGAATAAAATGGAAAAAAAGACATAGTAGAATATTGGAACTAAGATGAAAGCACAGATAAGACAGAGATGATGAGAAGTTTCTTCTCTCAGAGCAAAGTGAACTGTGGAACTCTCTTCCTCAAAAGACAGTACAAGCAGAGTCTTTGAATATTTTGATGACAGAGCTGGACAGCTTCTTGATAATAAAGAGGGTGAAAGGGTATCAGGTGTAGGTGCAGTTGAGATTACAGTCAGATCAGCTATGATGCTTTTGAAAGGCAGGGAAGTCTCAGGGACCCGAGTGGCCTACTCCTGCTCCTAATTTGTATGTTTGCATATTCAATACATGTGACAATAACAAATCAAATCAAATTAAATCAAACTTCTTAAACCGAGATCTAACGTTTAAGCGGCACGGTGGCACAATGGTTAGCACAGTGCCAGGGATCCAGGTTTGATTCCTGGGTTATTCTCTGTGTGCAGTCTGCATGTTCTCCCCGTGTTGCGTGGGTTTCCTCCGGGTGCTCCAGTTTTCTCCCACAGTCTGGAAGACATGCTGGTTAGGTGCATTGGCCACACTAAATTCTCCCTCAGTGTACCCAAACAAGCGCCGGAGCTATGATGACTGGGGGATTTTCACAGTAACTTCATTGCAGTGTTAATGTAAGCCTACTTGTGACATAATAAATAAACATTAAAGTGTTGCTGTATATAATTGTTTTGTCAGTAGTCTTGGATTACAAAGAATACTATAAAAAATCAAAATACGAACTTTGCTTGAGTCAAGGCTCAAAATATTTTGTTGTTTCTTTTGACACAAGTTATGAACTTCATCACATTCTGTGCATGTATCCCTGTGGTGCCCACTGTGCTCCTCTTCTGGCACTCAAGAAAGACTGTGTGACCGCAGACACCATCCAAAGAGAACGAAGGTGGTATCAGCAGCTTTCCTTGATGGTGGAATGTCAGGATAAAGTATAAATCAATCAGTCCCTGCAGAGGGCTGCTGCTTTCCAATGGTGCACCAAAAGAAATATAGTCACAGGCATCATGATATCAGATCAGTCTGCATTTTGCAAGATTGCAACTATTGCAATGTTGTATAATGAGCATGTTCTCGTTGGTTACCAATGATCTGCCCATGCACGAAGAAACCAATATGGAAAACCTTCCTGTCTGGTGACTAATTTTTTTTTCAAGTGTATTACTAATTATAGGCTCTCTCAGTCATCATGCCAAATAGAGTAGGGAAGTAGAAACAGGGAGAGGCCATGCAGACTTTGAGCCTATTCAGTTAGAACATGGCTGATCTGTACCTCTATTTAAGAACCCCAGCTCTATAACCCCTGACAGCTCTACCTAATAAAAGCCTATTTATCTCAGTTTGAAAATTCCAATTGGCCTCTGATTAGGTTGTGCCTTGGGGAGGAAGGGGACAGGATCGATAAGGGCCTGCGGGTTTGTGTAGTGGGGGGAGGGGTCAGGATTGTGGTGTCAGGCCTCAGTGGGGGGAGGAGGGGGTTATCGGCTTGTGTCAGGCCTGGGAGCCTTGGAGCTGGGGATTTAGGCTGCAGGTCAGGTCGGTTGAGCCTGTGGTTGGCGGGGAGGAGTCTTTGCCGATGAGGGATATCTGGCGTTTGCCAGGGACTGGGGAGAGGTCCCTAGGAGTCCCTTGGGGCATAGTCAGGGAATGGGGGAGCCCCTGGGGTTGTCGGGGTGTGGAGTGTCCCGTGGGTGGGGTAGTTGGATGGATTTGGGGAGACAATTGAGGGTTGGGGTTGGGGTTGTGGGAGTCCCGTGGAAGGGTAGTCAGGGGATGGGGAAGTTCTATGGGGGTGGGCAGGGGGTGCGAGTAGTCCCTATTAGGGTTAGGTTGTGGGGGGAGTCCCCTAGGGCTTCAGTCTGGGTCTGTGTGATAGTAATCCAGAATTTAGATGTTATTTTAATTCTAACTCTTTCTGGGTAACTATTGTTGTAAGGCAGCTGGCACCATCCAAAGTTTGCGATTTAAATCAGATTTTTGGACGGTTCCCAGTGCAGGGCAATTGCTCAGTGGAAGTTTGCACTTGTAGGAAATTTCTGTGCAATCCCTAGTCTTCAATTTCTGACAGGGGTTCCCCAATGCATCTTTGGAGTGCCCCCCCACCACCCCCAATCTGACTCTGAGGAGCCCGGATCTTACAGCTCTATGTTTCTCTGTCCACAGATGCTGAGAGCCTTGCACTTCTTGTTTTGAATAGGTGAGGTTATTTCAGTTTGAATAGAGCATTGGTTTTGCCTCAGCTGGAGTTAATGGTTCAATTCTGAGCATCACACTTTGGAAGATTTGCAAAAGCATTAGAGAGAGTGCAGAAAAGATTCCCAGAAATGGTTGCAGAATGAGAAACTTTAGGTAGAAAGGCTGAAGAAATTGGGAGTATTTGCCTTGGGGAAGAGAAGGTTGAGAGGAGATTTCATAGACGGAGACAAAATCACCTGGGATCTGAACAGTGTCGATATGCAATAAACGTTCCAAATGGTGGAAGGATAGAGAACAAGAGGAAACAGATTTAAGGTAATTGGCAAAGAAGCAACAGTGACAGGAGGAATTTATTTTTCATGCAGCAGGTGGTTAAGGTCTACAATTCGCTGCTCAAGAAAGTGGTGGAAGCTTGTTCAATCAAGGCCTTTAAGAGAGAATTTTAAAAATATCACATGCTGGCTGGGTCATTTCAGAGAGCATTTAATAGTTACAAGTCGGCCAGACCAGGGAAGGACGGTAGACTTCCCTTCTTCAAGGACAAGTGAAAAATCACAATGGTTTCATGATCATCATTAGATTTTAATTCCAGATTTTTATTGAATTCAAATTTCACTGTCCGCCATGGTGGGATTCAAACTCAAGTTCCAGAATATTACCTTGGATCACTGGTCCCGTGACAAACCACTATGTCACCACGTCCCCAGTTGGATTATTATATGCGAAGGAAGAATGTGCAAGGTTATGGACAGAAAGCCTGGGAGTGGCATTCGTCAATTATGTTGCTCCCTTGGAGAGCCAGCACAAACAATGGGCTGATTTACCTTCTCCTTTGCTGTACCCATACTGTGATTCTATGACTTGCTGAACTCTGAAGTGAAGGCATTCAGCTCAGACTTTAAGGGCGGGATTTTCCGGCTGCACTCGCCTCTGTTGAAGAAATTCATAATAGGTCAGAAAAATTTCAAACAATTAGGGATTTAAGACACTAATAAATTGCCAGCACTGAGTGAAATGACCTCAGATCAGACTCTCAGTCTGACAGGGGAATTGTCTGCATGAAAACAGTTATGAACACAGTGAGAGATTTAAGTAAGTATGAGATTTGAATAAGTATTTCTGATTCAAACATGTATTTTGGATTTTAAAATGTAGTTTACCTATGTTTTTAAAATAATTGTACACTTTATCCAAAGGCAGGCTACTGCGAGGCATCATGGGATGAGACTGAGCAGACGAGCAACATTCTTTGAAACAATGAAACCACAGAATGTGCAGTTTTATCAGCAAAAGTTATGAACAGTATGGTTCCCAAAGCCATTTTATGAATAGGGCTGTTCAAGTTATCCTGATATGACAGTTCTTCTCAGACGTGAGAATGCCAGCTGTCTGGTTCGACCATTGGTGTGAATGAGGATAGGTGGGAACAGTAACTTTGATCTGTCTAGCTAAGCGTCAGGGGTTGCTAAGCGACAGGGGGAAGAAGCATCCAGATTCTACAGACCAATGAAATCCCATGATGTCAGAGGGTAGAATGCAATTGGCGAAGGTATATGATAACATTTAACAGTGATTGATTTGTACTAATAATGACTGGTTCATAGCTACCGGAAAGGCAGGGAAAGTGAAACTTGAGAAATGAATAATTGATCTGTTTGATGCACTGTAACTTCAAAGTGGTATTGGAATGTTCAAGGCCTTCTCTTCCAGTAAGGCATTGGACTGCCCAAAGCTAATCTCTCCCTGCGATCGTTGGTTAAATAAAGATACATCTTTAACTGGGACACTGGCTTCGTGAGTCTTTGGTATTAGCTGAAGTTTCGGCATTACTGTGTGGAGTTTGCACATTCTCCTCGTGTCTGCGTGGGTTTCCTCCGGGTGCTCCGGTTTCCTCCCACAGTCCAAAGATGTGCGGGTTAGGTTGATTGGCCAGGTTAAAAAAAAAAATTGCCCCTTAGAATCCTGGGATGTGTAGGTTAGAGGGATTAGCGGGTAAATATGTGGGGGTAGGGCCTGGGTGGGATTGTGGTCGGTGCAGACTCGATGGGCCGAATGGCCTCCTTCTGCACTGTAGGGTTTCTATTCTATTCTATTTCTATTCTAGTCTCCCCCAACAGCTCTAAAACTGGAAAATCCTGCCTGAGGTCAATGGACTTATGCATGGTCTGCCCCTCGCCTGCTAGAATCGCTGTGGTGGGTAGGATGGAAAAATCCCCCCCCCGCCACCCCCCCAAAGTAATTGAGATGTTTATATTCTCCTTCTCAAACCCCTTCCACCATTGTATGCAAAGTGACCTGTTATGACTTTAATGAGTCCCACAATGTGGATCTCTTGCAATGTGAGCTCCCAGACTAAGGCAGTAAGGCTTGTCCAAGCCGGGAGCCCTGCAGTGTACATAATTGGGAGTGTCAGGGTTACCGGCACTCCAGGTTTATACTCTGTACGAGGAAGTACCTGTCTGAGTGTTGCTTACTATGTAAATAAATCTAACTTTGGTGAAGGGACACCGGCCTCAGAGGAGTTATTTCATCATTTGTAACACCATGCATGGTGCTGCTATTCCATTGCTCTCACTTTGAAGATAGTTCCAGTGACCTGTGCACCTATCCTTGCGTCTGATTTGATTTTGATTTGATCTGATTTATTGTCACATGTATTAGTACACAGTGAAAAGTATTGTTTCTTGCGCACTATACGGACAAAGCATACCATACATAAAGAAGGAAAGGAGAGAGTGCAGAATGTAGTGTTACAGTCACAGCTAGGGTGTAGAGAAAGGTCAACTTAGTGCGAAGTAGGTCCATTCAAGAGTCTGACAGCAGCAGGGAAGAAGCTGTTCTTGAGTCGGTTGGTACGTGATCTCAGACTTTTGTATCTTTTTCCCGATGGAAGAAGGTGGAAGAGACAATGTCCAGGGTGTGTGGGGTCCTTAATTATGCTGGCTGCTTTGCCAAGACAGCGGGAAGTGTAGACAGAGTCAATGAATGGAAGGCTGGTTTGAGTGATGGACTGGGCTTCATTTATGACCCTTTGTAGTTTCTCTGCTTTGACCTTGCATCTAAGATCTGTGCAATTCCACAATAACATCACCGAGCTTACTTTCATCCAATGTAGGTTTTACTCTGTTAATGCTTTAGAGTATTCCTGGGATCCATTGAAGTCATGAGCAGATGCACCCATTTCAGCTTCCATCACTGATTTTCCTAACCAAACAATTCCACAGCAGTCTTTTTGGGCAGTATTCATTTATGATACCCTGAACTTCACCTGGAGCTTAGTACTTGTTGATTAAAAGCTATGTTCTTTAGTTTTCTACCTGCTATCATGAATTCTCCACCCTACCGTTGCCATCTTTGAAGGAAATGGCACATAAACAACTGATGATCTTCCAAGCTTGCCTTCTTTTTGATTTTCTGACAAGCTTTGCCTCTATTATGAATAAAATGTGATTATTTTTTCAACCACCTGTAAAATTAGCGTTTCGTATGTACTTAAACAGAAAAAATACAACACTTTAGGTACGAGCTGTTGTTTCAAAACTAGTCATTAGAAGGTTAGGAAAACAAATAGCCAAAAACAACTGGCAGAAGAATATACAAACAATCACACTAGTAACGGGCTTTTCTACTAATTATGAGACACTGCAATAAATTAGTTCTGTCTCTTTGTAACATCTGCTGAATATTTACTAGAGATTAATGGTGCCTTTACACTATAGGCACCAGATTGAGACAAGCTTGGAGCTGTGTTATAGTGCTGCCAATACACTGTTTTCTGGTCACAAATAGTGGCATGTGGTTGTTAACTGTTACAAATTGTGTTTTCCCTCAACAGTGTTAACACATCATCTCAGTAAATAAGCATGTTTGGTAGGCAGAGCTGTGTCTGCTTTAGGCTGAAACAAATAACCTTCCACTTGATGGAGAAACCATGCCACCAGCGAATGAAGGAATATTAGGATCAGGCAGGAAAGTGGGCTGAGATTTGCCACCATCTTATTCAATAGTGGAGCAGGATTGAGGGGCTGTATGGTCTACTCGTGCTCCTGTTTTTTTTGGTTGTTCTGTTCCTGCATTGACACACTTAGGCCCTGCTCTGACAATGGAGTGGCCAGATATGAACTATGGGCCTTAGTTGACATCATAGGAATTAGAAACACAGAAAAGTACAGAGAAACATTTAGGAACAAGAATAGGCCATTCAGCCCCTCGAGCTTGTTCCGCCATTCACTTAGATCATGGTTGATCTCTATCTTCACTCCATCCACCCACCTTGGCACTACAACACTTAATACCTTTGCCTAATAAAAATCTATCTATCTCCAATCCAACAGGATTGGAAATGTTCAGTTGGCAGAACCTGCTTTGTGGGGTGAGAGTTCTGTACTTTGAGCTCCTTTTGTGTGAGGAAGTGTTCCCTGACATCACCCCTGAAAAGCCGAGCTTGAATTTTAGGGTTATTACCCCCTTGTTGTGGATTCTTGCTTCAGAGGAAATTATTTCACTCTATTTACTCTTATCAATTAGTCTGATCAATTA
Organism: Mustelus asterias; assembly: GCF_964213995.1. Taxonomy (NCBI): domain Eukaryota; kingdom Metazoa; phylum Chordata; class Chondrichthyes; order Carcharhiniformes; family Triakidae; genus Mustelus; species Mustelus asterias. The sequence continues at coordinate 38,836,479 of NC_135817.1, forward strand.
CATTAATTAAAATTGGTGGGTGGAAGATTATTCTTATTCTTAATTGATAGGCACACCTGGCAGGCAAATCGTTTTGATTGAGTGCACGCCATCAGAAAATTTACCTTTCTGTTTCAGTTAAACAACCACAATTTTAAATTTGCATTAATCAATCTGAAGTCCGATTAAAAAGGGTACAAAATAAGAAATTGTTCCATTGAGCTTTTGCAACACTGCACTTCAGTCCCTTCAATGTTAAACAGTTCAGAAATGAAGTTTCCCCTTGTGAACTTTTTAAAGTTTATCTCACAGACAATTTCAATGCTGCAGTTTGCAAACCTGAGAATTAAATTCAAGCTATAAAGTTTATTTATTAGTGTCACAAGTAGGCTTACATTAACACTGCAATGAAGTTACTGTGAAAATCCCCTAGTCTCCACACTCCGGCGCCTGTTCGGGTACACTGAGGGAGAATTTAACATGGCCAATGTACCTAACCAGCACATCTTTCAGACTGTGGGACAAAACCGGAGCACCTGGAAGAAACCCACGCAGACGTGGGGAGAACATGCAAACTCCACACAGACAGTGACCCAAGCCAGGAGTCGAACCCAGGTCTCTGGCACTGTGAGGCAGCAGTGCTAACCATTGTGCCACCGTGCCACCCCATTGTAATATAAAATCAAGCTAGTCATCCTTTTAAGAAAAATTATAGATGAACAGCTTGTCCAATCACCTCGTGGCTTGATTTTCTGTCTAGTTTGTCATAAGCCACATGAGAGAACACACCAGTTTTGACCAACAGCCTCTGTTGCTTTGGGTGTTCTCAGCGAGACCAACAGTTGGAGTGCTGCATTGTGCTGAAAAATCAGCCAGGATCTCTGCTTATCATCAGTGTCCAGGTACTCTTTCTGAAAAATGCTTGCCTGTGGAGTTTGACAAGGCAAGTTTGGGCTTATCTGTCAATGCCCCATTGTCCCTTCTTTTGGGGCAGTCCTTCAGAGTCAAGGATGACTTGCTTCCACATTAAAAATGAGTTTCCAAATGACTGAAGAGTCCAATGCGTGACCTACAGTCTTTGTCACAAGTGAGGCAGACAGTGGTTGGAGGAGTGAGTAGGTAGAGTGTCCAGATTGCCACATGCTCCTTTCACTGCTGCGCTTGACTTCAATGGCACAGTGGTTAGCACTGCTGCCTCACAGCACCAGGGACCCGGGTTTGATTCCCAGCTTGGGTGACTGTGTGGAGTTTGCGCAGGGCCTGAGGAAGGGAGTGTTTGAAGACAAGGGCCTCACACCTAGCACCAAGATCATGGTGTACACAGCAGTTAACTGATGGATCTCCTGTGCTTTCTCCACCCACCATCTGTTCTTTAGGTCACCAGTTTTATTGCTGGACCTTAGCCTTCAGCCGTCTGTAGGGTTGCTTTATTACTCTCAAGTTGGGTTGCTACTTGAATAAGAGCTGGTAGCTCCCCTGTCTTCTGGCTAATATTCCACTATCAACCAACACAACACTGAAAGAGATTGATTGGTTATTTAAATCACAGTTGTCTGTGGAATAATGCTGGTGTAAAAGAGTTACAGTGTTTGCTTATGTCACTGAACTTCAAACATAATTCATTGTGTGAAGCAATTCTAAACTTTTTGGCCTAATATTGGACCATATAAATGCAAGTACTGAAGTTTATTTATTAGTCACAAGTGAGGCTTACATTAGCACTGCAATGAAGTTATTGTACTATAACTCTGATCGATAGATATATATATATTTTCAAAAATTATATCTTTGAACATGTAGGGGAAGATTCTCGCAGCCCGTTGCATTGCTTCAGGGCCAGGAGGCTCAACAGAAGGCCGTGTACCGGGCTTCCCGCTGGGCGCGATGGCCTCCGCGAGTCTCTGGCTGCCGGATTTCCAGCGCTGTCAGCTCCATGCCAGAAATCGGTGTGGGCTGAATAAATTATTTCAATTTTCATTACCATCTGATTAGCGGGCCTGGGACTGAAGTCTCTGGGTCCACTAGCGTGTCCCCCCCACCATGCCCCCCACCCGCATCCGTCCCCGCGTCCCCCCCCCGCATCCCCACCGCGTCCCCCCACCCCCGGGTCCCCCCCGCGTCCCTCCCATTCCCCCGCTAGCCCCCCCCGCTCCACCCTCCCCCCGCTCCCCACCCTCCCCCCTTCCCCCCCTTCCCCCCCGCATCCCCCCCTCTCCCCACCCTCCCCCCTTCCCCCCCTTCCCCCCCGCATCCCCCCCTCTCCCCACCCTCCCCCCCTTCCCCCCCTTCCCCACCGCATCCCCCCCTCTCCCCACCTTCCCCCTTCCCCCTCCCCCCTTCCCCACCGCATCCCCCCCTCTCCCCACCCTCCCCCCCGCATCCCCCCTCTCCCCCCCTCCCCACTCTCCCCCCTCACCCCTCCCGCATCCCCCCTCTCCCCCCTCCCCACTCTCCCCCCTCACCCCCCCCGCATCCCCCCCCGCATCCCCCCTCCCCACCCTCCCCCCTTCCCCCCTGCATCCCCCCCTCTCACCCCCCCCGCATCCCCCCTCTCCCCACCCTTCCCCCTTCCCCCCCTTCCCCCCCGCATCACCCCCTCTCCCCCCTCACCCCCCTCACCCCCCCGCATCCCCCCTCCCCCCTGCATCCCCCCCACGCATCCCCCCTCCCCCTCGCATCCCCCCCGCATCCCCCCTCCCTCCCCCCCCCGAATCCCCCCCCCGCATCCCCCCCTCCCTCCCCCCCGGAATCCCC